>NW_027046507.1:12500-24219 GCF_025399875.1 Dalotia coriaria | reverse complement strand
GTTTTTAATTTTTTAAAAAACCCGTTTTTTTAATTTGTTTTTTAATTTTAAAACGTTTTTTTTTTTAAAAAATGCTTTGAAAAATTTTTTTTATTTTCAAAAAAAGGGGGGGGCCCCCCTTTTTTTTTTTTTAAAAACTTTAAATTTTGCGGTTTTTTTAAAAACGCTTTTTAAAACAGCTAAAAAAAAAAACGAAAATTTTTTTTCCTTTTTATTTTTGCTCTATTTGAACGATTTCAACGATCTAAAACCCAAAATTTTTTTCCCAAAAATTTTGATTTTAATTCCGTTTTAACGCGTAAAAAAAAAACGACAATTTTTATTATTCTTTTTTTAATTTGCTTCTATTTGAACATTTCAACGATCTAAAAGGGAAAAGTTTTTTTAGAAAAACACACGTTTTGATTTACGGAACGCGTAAAAAAGCATAAAAACGACAAATTTTTTATTTTTTTTTTTTTGGGCCCCTTTTTTTTTAAACAAAAATTTAAAAACTTTTTTAGCAAAACAGCACGTTTTGAGCTTTAATCTGCGTTTTAACGCGTAAAACAGCATAAAATGACGAAATTTTATTATTCGTTTTTATTAATATTGCGTCTATTTTGAACGATTTCAACGATCTAAAATGCTTGAAAATGCTTTATTTTAGCAAAACAGCACGTTTTGAGCTTTTTAATCTGCGCTTTAACGCGTAAACAGCATAAAACGACGAATTTTTATTATTCGTTTTTATTAATATTGCTTCTATTTGAACGATTTCAACAATCTAAAAATGCTTGAAAATGTTATTTTAGCAAAACAGTACGTTTTGAGCTTTATTATTCTGCGCTTTAACGCGTAAAAACAGTATAAAACGACGAAATTTTATTATTATTCGTTTTTTTATTAATATTGCGGCCCATTTGGAAGGATTTCAACGATCTAAAATGCTTGAAAAATGCTTATTTCAGCAAAAACAGCACGTTTTGTTTTAATCTGCGTTTTAACGTAAAACAGCATAAAAACGACGAAATTTTTATTATTCGTTTTGCCAATATTACTCTATTTAAACGATTTCAACGTGATCTAAAATGCTTGAAAATGCTGTTTTAGCAAACAGCACGTTTTGAGTTTTAATCTGCGTTTAACGGCGTAAAACAGCATAAAACGACAAATTTTATTATTCGTTTTTATTCATATTGTTTCTGGCGTGAACGATTTCAAATCTGATTCGCTAAAAATGCTTTTGAAAATGCATATTTTAGCAAAACAGCACGTTTTGAGCTTTAATCAGCGTTTTAACGCGTAAACAGCATAAAAAAAACGACGAATTTTTTATTATTCGTTTTATTAATATTGCGTCTATTTGAACGATTTCAACGATATGTAAAATGCTTGGAAAATGCTTTGATGCAAAACATCACGTTTTGAGTTTAATCAGCGTTTTAACGCGTAAACGCATAAAAACGACTAAATTTTTATTATCGCGGCCATTGGCTGCGTCTACGGAACGAGATTTCAACGATCTGAAAATGCTGAAAAATGCTATTTTAGCAAAAAACAGTTAACGTTTTTGAGCTTTTAATCAGCGTTTTAACGCGCAAAAACAGCATGTAAAACGACGAAATTTTTATTATTCGCTTTTTATTAATATTGCGTCTATTTGAACGATTTCAACGATCTAAAATGTCAAAAATGCCTATTTTAGCTAAAACAGCACGTTTTGCGCTTTAATCTGCGTTTAACGCGTAAGCATATAAAACGACGAATTTTTTATTATTCGCTTTTTATTAATATTGCTTCTATTTGAACGATTTCAACGATCTAAAAAATGCTTGAAAAATGCTTTTATTTTAAAGCAAAACAGCAATGTTTTGAGCTTTTATTCTGCGTTTAACGCGTAAAACAAAAGCATAAAAAACGACGAAATTTTATTATTCGTTTTATTAATATTGCGTCTATTTGAACGATTTTCAACGATCTAAAAATGCTTGAAAATGCTTATTTTAGCAAAACAGCACGTTTTGAGCTTTAATCTGAGTTTTGGTTCGCGAAAAACAGCATAAAAACTACGCAATTTTATTATTCGTTTTATTAATATTGCTCTATCAAACGCATTTCAACGATTCAAAAATTCTTGAAAATGCTTATTTTAGCAAAACAGCACGTTTTGAGTTTCTTTCTTATTCTGGCGTTTTAACGCGTAAACAGCATAAAAACGGTCGCGAAATTTTTATTATTAGTTTTTTAATATTGCGCCCATTTGAACGATTTCAAACGATCTAAAATGCTTTGAAAATGCTTTATTTTAAAGCAAAACAGCACGCTTTATTTTTAACGTTTAACGCGTAAAATGTTAATAAAAAACGACGAAATTTTTATTATTCGTTTTTATTCATATTGCTTCTATTTGAATTATTTCAACGATCTAAAATGCTTGAAAATGCGTATTTTAAAGCAAAAACAGCACGTTTTGAGCTTTAATCTGCGTTTTAACGCGTAAACAGCATAAAAAAACGACGAATTTTTATTATTCGTTTTTATTAATATTGCGTCTATTTGAACGATTTCAACGACGAAAATGCTTGAAAATGTGCGCTTATTTTAGCAAAACATCACGTTTTGAGCTTTAATCAGCGTTTTAACGCGCAAAACAGCATAAAACGACGAAATTTTTATTATTCGTTTTATCAATATTGCGTCTATTTTTGAACGATTTCAACGATCTAAAAATGCTTGAAAATGCGCTTATTTTAGCAAAAAAAACAGCACGTTTTGAGCTTAATCTGCGTTTAACGGGCGCAAAACAAGCATAAAACGACGAATTTTTTATTATTCGTTTTTATTACTTGCTGTTTATTTTGAAAAGATTTCAACGATCTAAAAATGCTTGAAAATGCTTATTTTAGCAAAACAGCACGTTTGTTTGACCCGCGTTTTAACGCGCAAAACAGCATAAAACGACGAATTATTTACTATTCGTTTTTACTAATATTGCGTCTATTTGAACGATTTCAACGATTCAAAATGTTTGAAAATGCTATTTTAGCAAAAACAGCACGTTTTGAGTTTAATCTTCGCGTTTTAACGCGTAAAACAGGCATAAAAACGACGAATTTTTTATTATTCGTCTTTATTAATATTGCTTCTATTTTAAACGATTAACGATTCAAAATGCTGAAAATGCTTTATTTTAAAGCAAAACAGCACGTTTTGCAGCTTTATCTCTGCGTTTTAACGCGCAAACAGCATAAAAAAAACGACGAAATTTTTACATTCGTTTTTTATTAATATTATGTCTATTTGATCGATTTTCAACGATCTAAAATGTTTCGAAAATGCTTATTTTAGCAAAACAGCACGTTTTGAGCTTTTAATTCGGCGTTTTTAACGCGTAAACAAGCATAAAAATGACGAAATTTTTATTATCTGTTTTTATTAATATTGCGTCTATTTGAAAGATTTTCAACGATCTAAAAAATGCTTGAAAATGCTTATTTTCAGCAAAACAGCACGTTTTGAGCTATAATCTGTGTTTTAACGCGTAAAAACAGCATAAAAAACGACGAATTTTTATTATTCGTTTTACATTGCTGTTTCATTTGGAACGATTTCAACACCCAAAATGCTTGAAAATGTTATTTGAAGCAAAACAGCATCGTTTTGAGCTTTATTCCGCGTTTTAACGGCAAAACGCGGTACAAAAACGACAAAATTTTATTATTCGTTTTTATTAATATTGCGTCTGTTTGAACGATTTCAACGATCTAAAATGTGCTTGAAAATGCTTTATTTTACGCAAAAACAGCACGTTTTGAGTTTTAATCTGCGTTTTAACGCAAAACAGCATAAAAAACGACGAAATTTTTTTATTATTCGTTTTTATTAATATTGCTCTTATTTAAACGATTTCAACGATCTAAAATGCTTGAAAATGCTTATTATTTAGCAAAACAGCACGTTGAGTTTAATCTTCGCGTTTTAACGCGTAAACAGCATAAAAACGACAAATTTTTATTATTCGTTTTTATTTATATTGCTTCTATTTTTTGAACGATTTCACCATCTAAAATGCTTGAAAATGCTTATTTTAGCAAAACAGCACGTTTTGAGTTTTAGTCAGCGTTTTAACGCAAAAACAGCATAAAAACGACGAATTTTTTATTATTCGTTTTTTATTAATATTGCGTCTATTTTGAACGATTTCTCAACGATATAAAATGCTGAAAAATGCTATTTAGCAAAAACAGCACGTTTTTGAGCCTTTATCTGCGTTTTAACGCGTAAAAAGGGCAGCATAAAAAACGACGAATTTTTTATTAATATTGCTCTATTTGAACGATTTCAACGATCTAAAATGCTTGAAAATGCTTATTTTAGCAAAACAGCACGTTTTTGAGCTTTATTCTGCGTTTTAACGGCAAACAGCGCATAAAAAAACGACGAAATTTTTATTATTATTCGCTTTTTTATTAATATTGCGTCTATTTAAACGATTTCAACGATCTAAAATGCTTGAAAATGCTATTTTAGCAAAACAGCACGTTTTGAGCTTTAATCTGCGTTTAACGCGTAAAACAGCATAAAACGACAAATTTTTTATTTATTCGTTTTATTAATATTAGCTTCTCATTTGAACGATTTTAACGTGATCTAAAAATGCCAAAAATGCTTATTTTGTGCTGGGAAAACAGCACGTTTTGAGCTTTAATCTGCGTTTTATCGCGTAAAAATGCTGATAAAAACGACGAATTTTTTATTATTCGCTGTTTTTATTAATATTATGTCTATTTGAACGTGATTTCAACGATCTAAAATGCTTGAAAAATGCTTATATTTTAAAGCAAAACAGCACGTTTTGAGCTTTTATACTGCGTTTTAAGGGAAAACTAAAAGCTTTTTAATTTTTCGTTTTTAAAAGCTTTATTTTAACTTTTAACGCAAAAAAGCTTAAAAGCTTTTTTTTTAAACAATTTTTTTTTATTCCTTTTAAGGGTCAGCATAAAAGGAAATTTTTTTACAAATTTGGCCTTTAACGTTTAACGCTAAAACTTAAAAGCTTTTTTTAAAAAACGGTTTTAGCTTTTTTTTTTAACGCAAAAAAGAAAAAAAAAAGCAAATTTTTAACGTTTTAATTAATTTGTTTTTTAAGGTTTAACACTAAAAGCAAAAATTTATTTTCCGGTTTTATTTAATTGCGTTTTAAGGGTTTAAAACACTAAAAGAAAATTTTTATTATTCTTTTTTTAATTAATATTGTTTCATTTAAACGATTTCAACGATCTAAAAATGTTTAAAAATCTTATTTTAGCAAAACACCCGTTTTGAGCTTTTCGGTTTTAACGCTTTAAAACAGCAAAAAACCCGAAAAATTTTTTATTATTCGTTTTTATTAATATTTTTATTTGAACGATTTCAACGATCTTCTTGAAAATGCAAATTTTTAAGAAAAAAACAGCACGTTTTGAGCTTTAATCATCTTTTTAAACGCTAAAACAGCAAAAAAAACGAGGGGAAATTTTTATTATTCGTTTTTTTATTAATATTGCGTCTATTTGAACGTTTTCCCAACGATAAAAAATGTTTTGAAAATGCTTTTTTTAGCAAAACAGCACGTTTTGAGTTTTAATTTTCTTTTTAACGCGAAAAAAAGAAAAAAACGACAAATTTTTTTATTTTTCCCCTTTTAAATTTCTTCTATTTGAACTATTTCAACGATCAAAAAATTGCGAAAATTTATTTTAGAAAAACAGCACGTTTTGAGCTTTATTCTGCTTTTTAAAGCGAAAAAACAGCATAAAAACGAGGGGAAATTTTATTATTCGTTTTTATTAATATTGCGTCTTTTGAACGATTTCAACGATCTAAAATGTTTTGAAAATGCTTATTTTAGAAAAAACAGCACGTTTTAAAACCCAAATCTGCTTTTTAAGGGAAACAACAAAAAAACGACGAAATTTTTATTTTTCCCGTTTTTATTAATTTTTGTTTATTTAAACATTTAAACGACCCTAAAATGCTTGAAAATGCTTTTTTTAAGCAAAACAGCACGTGTTGAGTTTTTTAATCTGCGTTTTAACGCGTAAAAAACATAAAACGAAAAAATTTTTATTATTCGTTTTTATTTTTTTTTTCTTCTTTTGAACGATTTCAACGTCTAAAATGCTTGAAAATGCTTATTTTAGCAAAACAGCGTTTTGAGCTTTAATCTGCTTTTTAAAGCGAAAAAAGCAAAAACGCAAATTTTTTTATTTTTTTTTATTAATATTGCGTCTATTTGAACATTTAAACGATCTAAAATGCAAAATTTTAAATTTTAGCAAAAACAGCCTTTTTTGGCTTTAATCTGCGTTTTAAGGGTAAAAAAACAAAAAAAAGGGGAAAAATTTTTATTATTCTTTTTTTATTAATGTTCTTTTGAACATTTCAACGATCAAAAATGCTTGAAAAGCTTTTTGAAAACAGCACGTTTTGGCTTTAATCTGCGTTTAACGCGTAAAACACATAAAACGACAAATTTTTTTTTCGTTTTTATTAATTTGCGTCTATTTGCGATTTAAACGATCAAAAATGCGAAATTAATTTTAGCAAAACACCCCGTTTTGAGCTTTAATCATCGTTTAAGGTAAAAAACATAAAAACGAGAAATTTTTAACGTTTTTATTAATATTGCGTCTATTTGAACGATTTAAACGATCTAAAATGCTTGAAAATGTTTTTTTTAAAAAAACAGCACGTTTTGAGCTTTTCTGCGTTTTAACGCGTAAAACGAAAAAAACGACAATTTTTTTATTATTCGTTTTATTAATAGCTTCTATTTGAACTATTTCAACGTCTAAAATGCTTGAAAAGAAAATTTTAAAAACAGCACGTTTTGGCTTTATTCTCGTTTAACGCGTAAACACAAAAAAACGACAAATTTTTATTTTCGTTTTTTTTTTTTGCGCCCAAATTTCCCGACTAAAATGCTTGAAAATGCTTATTTTCGCTAAACAGCAGTTTTGAGCTTTAATCTGGGGTTTAACGCGTAAAACAGCAAAAAAATGACGAATTTTTATTATTCTTTTTTATTAATATTGTTTATTTAAACGTTTCAACAATCTAAAATGCTTGAAAATGCTTTTTTTTAGCAAAACAGCACTTTTTGAGTTTTTAATCTCTTTTCGCAAAAACCATAAAACGCAAATTTTATTATTCTTTTTTATTCATATTTTCTATTTGAACGATTTCTTTTCTTCTTCTTCTTTTTTTTTGTAGGCATATTGCCTGTTCTACTTCAACAGGGTTTAGGTTCGCTCCATCTCTTTGGGGTCTTCCGGGGGATCGTTTTCCCTTGGCGTTTTTCCCCCTGGCTATTCGGACTATTCTGGATTCGTCCACCGTTCTATGTGTTCGTTCCACTCGTTTTTTGCGTCTTTTGCCCATTGTTTATGTCTTCTATGTTGTTGCACGCTCTTCTGATGTCTTCGTTTTTTTATCCGGTCGAGCAGTGTTTTGCCATTTTGTTTTTGGTTCCCTTTCCGCGGTGGTGAGCAATCTCGTGTTTGCGTCTCTGCACGCGTTTCCCCGATATGTAAATAGGGGCCCTATACTCCCCGAGATGGAAATTTTCGTCTCTGTTCTTAGATGTTTGTTGTCCCAAATCTTTTCCCTTGGGCATCCTGCTATTCTCAGGCCCTTTTAAACTTGTCTGCTCTTTTTTTTTCCCTCCTCCACTGCGGGATATGTTTATACCAAGATATCGGAACTCGCTACTTGTTGTACGATTTGTCCATCGACTTAAATTTTGCATCTTATTGGATGGGTGCGATGACCATGCATTTTTTTTTTCTGTTGCTATCTCCATGTTGGGGGGCTTTGCTGGCAATGTTAAACTGGTGAATCATGCGTTGTAGGTTGTTTCGCTATCGGAAATTAGCACGGCATCGCCCGCGTAGCCACAACTTTCAGCTCTTCCCCATCTGGTACCCTTTCGCGTCGGACTCTTCAATTATCTCTTCCATGATGAAGTTGAATAGCGGGGGGTTGGGGAATCGCCTTGTCTTACCCCTTTTCCCCTCTTTTTGGGGGGGTCTGTGGTTGTTGGGCTATTGCATTGCAGTTCGTTGTTGTTGTAGTTTCCCCTTTAAATATTGATGATATCAGATGCGATGTTTCTTTTCGGGTATGCTGGTTATGTCTTGGGCTGCACTCTTCAAACGTTTTCCCTTAGGTCCACGAAGGAAAAAAAAACCGGTTTTTTCCCCTCCAGGGTTTTTTCCTTCACCTGTCTTATTATGAATATTGCGTCGTTACAGGACCTTCCTTTCCTGAACCCTGTTGTTCGTCTGATAGTGTGGTGTGCTAATATTTTTGTTCCTAGTAATCGAGTTGTTAGTTTGGGGTGGTGTTTAGCAGAGCTTTCCTCGATATTTGGGATGGTTCTTCATCCCCTTTTTTAAACATCATTATTAGTTGCTAATTTTCCCATTCAGTTGGTACTCTCATGCTTCGGATGATGTTGATAAGTTTGAATTTCGGCCGCGACCCTTCTTCGCCGTATTTCGGGGGGTCATTGGGTATTCCGCCCGGGCCCTGGCTTTTCTGTTTCGGGTTTAGCGAGTTTTTTCCACCTCAGATATGCTTCATGGTTGGTTCATGGTTGTATGTTGACTGAGATATTGGTTTCTCCTGGTTTTTCGGTATAGATGTTTGATGTATTTACCCAGGTCTCTTTGTCTATTCCTTTTGTTGTACCAGTTCTGGAGCTTTTTTTCTCTGGTTTCTTGGTTTTCCCTACTGTCTTTTGGGTTCCAAAAAGTCATGTTCTAGTTTTTTTGAAAGATCCTCCAGTGTTGGGATTTCGTCTTCCGTATAACTCTTGCTTTCTCTGCGGATTGTTTGAACTTTCGTATGATTCTTGCGTTCTTTGCGTGGGTGTTGAATGTGTGCCTGCTTTTTCCTTGCATTTCATTTTTATTTCCCGGTAACCATGGGTTCTCTTAGAAAGGATTCGGTTTTTGATGTCTTCCTGCCTGCGCTTTTGGCACCTGTTGTATGTTGTTTTTGCCTTTCCATGCCGTATCAACGTTTCTCCCTTCTTGTATGTTGTTGTTTTTAACTTTTCCTTCAGTCTGTTAGCATATATTCTCTGGTTGTTTGGTCAGCTAGTCCTTCTGTTTTATTTTTTTTGCGCTCTTGCATGTTTTGCTTGTTTCTTTTGGGGGATTTAGTCTCAGCTTCCCAACCCCAGGGGGATATCCTTCCCGTCTGCCGGGGTTCCACATCTAATATGCTGGTTGGTGGAATTCCGGTTTTCACGGTCGATTGTTGATTTTGTCCCCCTTGGGTTTCAATACGTGTGTTTGTGTTTTTTTGTGTTCGTAATATTTTATTTATTCGTAGTTCGTTGATTTGCATGGTTAGTCATCAGCGTTCCATTTTCGTTTTCGTTTCCCCGTTGAATCTCTGCCCCGGGGATGATTCTGTTGCCAATCCTTTGGTTAAGTCTCCAGGGTATAGCGCTTTTCTTATGGTTCAAAAAAATTTTCAGTGAGTTAAAGAATTCTTTCTTACGTCGGGGGGCTCGTTTTCTGGGCGTAAAACAAAAGTTTGGGGCGTTTTCCCGTTTGGGGCAGTTTTGCGTGTATTATTCTGGCAGAAAAATCGTGATTCTATAATGTGATCTACTAACTTTTTTTTGAAACATGATTCGACTCCTTTTTTTTCTCGCTCGTTCCTCTCTAAACCCCTGTATGCTAGTAGATAATTAACTACTGCCTGACCTTTTCCTTTTTGTTTCTTGGTGCGGATATCAATTGGTGGTTTCTTTAAATTTTGCTCCATTTCTTTGGGCTCTTCTTTTTTAGCGATTTTATGTTCCATGTGGGGATTTTTAAAGGTTATGTTTTGGTTTTTTCTTTTCCGTGTACTTTTTGGGTTGTCGTGGACTGTCCTAACCGGGCCCTTGTCTGGTTCTAGAGCACTGATGTTTTACGTAGGGTAGGTCGCTGGCCCACCCTCAACCCTCCCCTTTTTCCCGGGGGGGACCGGCGTCGGTGTTGATGCAGCGACGGCGAAGTTTTGGATTTTAACGATCTAAAATGCTTGAAAAAGCTTATTTTACAAAACAGCACGTTTTTATTTAATCTGCGTTTAACGCGTAAACAGCATAAAACGCGTTTTGCGTGATAACGTCTTTAAAATCGTTTTGTTGGGTTTCTGTTCAGAAAAATTTTGTCGCGAGCCCTCCGAGGCCGATCGCGGTATACCCCCTCTCGTTATTCCGTGAAATCCAGCGCGCCGACTGCGATCATCCGTTCAACGGCTGTCGTCAGGAAACAAAAGAGTGCGGGGATGACGCGATCCTAGAGTGCGTCTGTTATAGATAAATTAACAATTGAACATAGAATGTATTTGTATAGGCAGTTACTGACATGCTTGTATGTTGAACGCATGTTCACTCCGTAACAACACGCTCAACATGATGGATTCCAGTGCACACATTCCTTCAACATCAATACGCTGATGGAGACCGAGGATGCTTGCCGTCAACGTCTGCAATACCACCACTGCCGAAAAGGCCCTGCGAAATCGTGAGTACAGAAAACGTGTAGCAGCTATTAGAACCCAGAACAGGCCGCGGCGTTTGCAGAAAAAGCCGCTGAAAGACAACGCAAAGCGTACCATCTACCTTCCTTTTATTCTTACTTTTCCTATCATCGTCCTATCCTGAACAGAATTACCCAGATTGGAAACAGATAAAATTACGTGATTTTACGTAATTTAAAATTTGAAAAAATTGTCATCTACATTAATTCCTTACTTCACAAAACTTATATCACCAATAAGACGTTATCACGTAAACATCTCGATCGTAAACCTACTTTACAAACAACCATTATTTTTTTATTATTCGTTTTTATTAATATTGCGTCTATTTGAACGATTTCAACGATCTAAAATGCTTGAAAATGCTTATTATAGCAAAACAGCACGTTTTGAGCTTTAATCTGTGTTTTAACTCGTAAAACAGCATAAAAACGACGAATTTTTATTATTCGTTTTTATTAATATTGCTTCTATTTGAACGATTTCAACGATCTAAAATGCTTGAAAATGCTTTTTTTTGCAAAACAGCACTTTTTGAGCTTTAATCTGCGTTTAACGCAAAACAGCAAAAAAACGACAATTTTTTTTTGGTTTTTTTAATTTTTCTTTATTTGAACGATTTCAACGATCTAAAATGCTTAAAAAAATTTTTTTTAAAGGAAAACAGCACGTTTTGAGCATTCGGTTTTAACGCGTAAAACAGCAAAAAAAGGGCAAAATTTTTTTTATTATTCTTTTTTTAATTAATATTGCGCCCATTTGAACGATTTCACGTTTCAAAAATGTTTGAAAATGCTTTTTTTTTGCAAAACACACTTTTTGAGTTTTAATCGCTTTTTTCCCCCGCGTAAAACATTTTTAAAAAGGGAAAAATTTTTTTTATTCGTTTTTTTTTAAATTTGCTTCTATTTGAAGGGTTTCCCGATCTAAAATGCTTGAAAAGGGTTTTATTTTAGCAAAAACAGCACTTTTTGTTTTTTAAATTCTGCTTTTTTAACGCGTAAAAAAACAAAAAAAACGACGAAATTTTTTTTAAATTTCTTTTTTTATTAATTTTTGGCCCATTTGAACGATTTCAACGACCCTAAAATGCTTGAAAATGCTTTTTTTTGGCAAAACACACGTTTTGAGTTTTAATCGGGGTTTTAAC
>NW_027046507.1:0-7500 GCF_025399875.1 Dalotia coriaria | reverse complement strand
AAACAGCACGTTTTGAGCTTTAATCTGCGTTTTAACGCGTAAAACAGCATAAAAATGACGAATTTTTTATTATTCGTTTTTTATTAATATTGCTTCTATTTTAAACGATTTCCAACAATCTAAAATGCTTGAAAATACTTATTTTGTAAACAGCACGTTTGAGGGCTTTAATCTGCGTTTTAACGCGTAAAACGGCGCATAAAACGGCAGAATTTTTATTATTCGTTTTTTATTCCGCCAAGTAAGCACCATATTTGAACGATTTCAACGATCTAAAATGCTTGAAATGCTTATTTAATGAAACAGCGCGTTTTAGGCTTTATTCTGCGTTTTAACGCGTAAAACGAATATAAAACGACAGATTTTTTATTATTCGTTTTATTAATAATTACTTCCTAGTTGAACGATTTCAACAATCTAAATGCTTGAAAATGCTTATTTTAGCAAAACCAGCACGTTTTGAGCTTTATTCTGCGTTTTAACGCGTAAAACAACATAAAACGACAGAATTTTTAATATTCACGTTTTTTTATTAATATGCGTCTATTTGAACGATTTAACGATCTAAAATGCTTGAAAATACTTATTTTAGCAAAACAACACGTTTTGAGCTTTAATCCTGCGTTTTAACGCGTAAAACAGTATAAAACGGCAGAATTTTTATTATTCGTTTTATTAATAATACTTCTATTTAAACGGTTTCAGCGATCTGAAATGCTTGAAAAGTAAGCAGTACAGCAAAACAGCACGTTTTGAGCTTTAATCTGCGTTTTAACGCGTAAAACAGCGATAAAACGACAAATTGTGGCAAAGCTTCGTTTTTATTCATATTACTTCTATTTGAACGGTTCAACGATCTAAAATGCTTAGAAAATGTCTTATTTTACGCCAAAACGCCGCGTTTTGACTTTTAATCAGCGTTTTAACGCGTAAAACAACATAAAACGACAAAATTTTTATTATTCGTTTTTATTAATATTGCGTCTATTTCCAGACGATTTCAACGATCTAAAATGCCCGAAAATGCTTATTTTAGCAAAACAGCACGTTTTGAGCTTTATCTACGTTTTAACGCGTAAAACAACATAAAACGACAAATTTTATTATTCGTTTTTATTCATATTGCTTCTATTTGAACGATTTCAACGATATAAAATGCTTGAAAATGCTTATTTAGCAAAACATCACGTTTTGAGCTTTAATCAGCGTTTAACGCGTAAAAAGAACAACATAAAAGCAACAAGCAACATTTTTATTATTCGTTTTATTAATATTACTTCTATTTGAACGATTTCAACGATCTAAATGCTTTGGTACTTATTTTATGAAACGGCACGTTTTGAGCTGGCCTGCGTTTTTAGCGCGCGTAAAACAGCTTATAAAAACGATTTTTATTATTCGTTTTTTTATTAATGTGCGTCTATTTGAACGATTCCAGCGATCTGAAATGCTTGAAAATGCGCTATTTTAGCAAAACAGCACGTTTGAGGCTTTAATCTGCGTTTTTAACGCGGTAAAACAGCATAAAAGGACGAATTTTTTTATTATTCGTTTTATTAATATTGCTTCTATTTAAGAAACGATTTCAGCAATCTAAAATGCTGCCGAAAATGTATTTGCTTAGCAAAACAGCACGTTTGAGCTTTAATCTGCGTTTTAACGCGTAAAACAACATAAAACGACGAAATTTTTATTATTCGTTTTTTATTCATATTTGCTTCTATTTGAACGGCGATCTAAAATGCTTGAAAATGCTTATTTTAGCAAAACAGCACGTTTTTTGAGCTTTTTAATCTGCGTTTTTAACGTAAAACAACATAAAACGACGAATTTTTTATTATTAGTTTTAGTAATATTGCGTCTGTTGAGACGATTTTCAGCGATCTAAAATGCTTGAAAATGCTTATTTTAGCAAAACAGCACGTTTTGAGGCACACAATCTGCGTTTTAACGCGTAAAACAACATAAAACGACAGATTTTTATTATTCGTTTTTTTATTAATGTACTTCTATTTGAGGAACGATTTCAACGATCTAAAATGCTTGAAAATTAACATTTTAGCAAACAGCACGTTTTAGACTTTAAATCACCGCGTTTTTAACACATGACGGTAAAAACGAACGAATTTTTATTATTCGTTTTATTAATATTTAGCGTCTATTTGAGACGATTTCAACGATCTAAAATTAGCGAAAATGCCTATTTTAGCAAAACAGCACGTTTTGAGCTTTAATCTGCGTTTTAGCGTAAAGGCGTAGCATAAAACACGGCGAAATTTTTTTACGGTATTCGTTTTTATTAATGTGCTTCTATTTAAACGAGTTTCAGCAATTAAAATGCTTGAAAATGCTTATTTTAGCAAAACAGCACGTTTTGAGCTTTTAATCACCGTTTTTAACGCGTAAAACAGCTTTTATAAAACGACAAATTTTTATTATTCGTTTTTTTTTTTATTCATGGCTAGCCTTCTATTTTGAACGATTTCAGCGATCTAGATACTTGAAAATGCTTATTTTAGCAAAACGGCGTTGCAGGCTTTGTCAGCGTTTTTAACGCGTAAAAGAGCAACGCTCGGAAACGACAGATTTGTTATTATTCGTTTTTATTAATGTACGTCTATTTGAACGGTTCAACGATATAAAATGCTTGAAAATGCTTATTTTAGCAAAACATCACGTTTTGAGCTTTTAATCAACGTTTAACGCGTAAAACAACATAAAACGACAAAATTTTTTTATTATTCGTTTTTTATTAATGTGCGTCTATTTGAGACGATTTCAACGATCTAAAATGCTTGAAAATGCTTATTTTAGCAAAACAGCACGTTTTGAGCTTTAATCTGGATTTTAACGCGTAAAACAGCATAAAAACGACAAATTTTATTGTCGTTTTGTCCTTATTAGCTATTTGAACGATTTCAACGATATAAAATGCTTGAAAGTACTTATTTTAGCAAAACATCACGTTTTGAGCTTTAATCAGCGTTTTAACGCGTAAAACAGCATAAAACGACAAAATTTTTGTATTCGTTTTATTAATATTATATTTGAGCGTTTCAACGATCTAAAATCCCCGAAAATGCTTATTTTAGCAAAACAGCACGTTTTGAGTTTTAATCTGCTTTTTAACGCGTAAAAAAACAAAAAACGACAAAATTTTTATTATTGGTTTTAAATTATTGCTTCTATTTGAACGATTTCAACGATCTAAAATGCTTGAAAATGCGTATTTTGAAAAACAGCATTCGGGAGCTTTAATCTGCGTTTTAACGCGAAAAAACAGCAAAAAAAACGACGATTTTTTATTATTCTTTTTTATTAATAGCTTCTATTTGAACGTTTTAAAACGATCAAAAAATGTTTGGGAAATTGCTTTTTTTTGAAAACAGCACGTTTTGAGTTTAATCTGCTTTTTTAACGCGTAAAAAAACAAAAAAACGACAAATTTTTTTATTATTCGTTTTTTTTAAATTTGCCCTATTTGAACGTTTTCCCAAGGGATCTAAAATGCTTAAAAATGCTTATTTTAGAAAAACAGCACGTTTGAGTTTATTCTGCTTTTTAACGCGTAAACAGCAAAAAAACGACGAAATTTTTATTATTCTTTTTTATTAATAGGTCAATTTGAACAAATTTCAACGATCTAAAATGCTTAAAAAATGTTATTTAGAAAAACAGCACTTTTTGAGTTTTTAACTGCTTTTTAACGCAAAACAGCATAAAAACAAATTTTTATTATTCGTTTTTATTAATATTGCTTCTATTTAAACGATTTCAACGATCTAAAATGCTTGAAAATGCTTTTTTTAGCAAAACAGCACGTTTTGAGCTTAAATCTGCTTTTTAACGCGAAAAACAGCAAAAAAACGACAATTTTTATTATTCGTTTTTATTAATTTTGGGCTTCTATTTGAACGATTTCAACGTCTAAAATGCTTGAAAATGCTAATTTTAGCAAAACGCGTTTTGAGTTTTAATCTGCGTTTTAACGCGTAAAAAAACAAAAAAAACGACAAAAATTTTTTATTATTGTTTTTAGTAATTTGGTCTTTTAAACGTTTTCCCAACAACCCTAAAATGCTTGAAAATGTTTTTTTTAGCAAAACAGCATTTTTTGAGTTTAATCTGCTTTTTTAACGCGTAAAACGCTTCCCGAAAATTTTTTTATTCGTTTTTTATTAATATTGCGTCTTTTGAACGATTTAAAAGATCAAAAAATGCTTGAAAATGCTTTTTTTTCCCAAAACAGCACGTTTTGAGTTTTTAATCAGCTTTTTAACGCGTAAAACAGCTTTAAAAAACGAGGGGAAATTTTTGGTATTCGTTTTTATTAATTTGCGTCTTTTGAACGTTTTTAACGATCTAAAATGCTTGAAAATGTCTATTTTTAGAAAAACAGCACGTTTTGAGTTTTTAATCTGCGTTTCAACGCGTAAAACAGCATAAAAGACGTTTTTTTTATTATTCTTTTTTTTATTAATATTGCTTCTATTTGAACGATTTCAACGATCTAAAATGCTTGAAAATGCTTATTTTAGCAAAACAGCAGTTTTGAGTTTTTAATCTGCGTTTTAACGCGTAAAACAGCATAAAAACGACGAAATTTTATTATTCTTTTTTTATTAATATTGCGTCTATTTGAACGATTTCAACGATCTAAAATGCTTGAAAATGCTTATTTTAGCAAACAGCACGTTTTGAGCTTTCGCGTTTTAACGCGTAAAACAGCATAAAACGACGAAATTTTATTCGTTTTTATTTTTATTGCGTCTATTTGAACGATTTCAACGATCTAAAATGCTTGAAAATGCTTATTTTAAGGCAAAACAGCACGTTTTAAGCTTTAATCTGCGTTTTAACGCGTAAAACAGCATAAAAACGACGAAATTTTTTATCGTTTTTATTAATATTGCTTCTATTTGAACGATTTCAACGATCTAAAATGCTTGAAAATGCTTATTTTAACAAAACAGCACGTTTTGAGCTTTAATCTGCGTTTTAACGCGTAAAACAGCATAAAAACGACGAATTTTTATTATTCGTTTTATTAATATTGCGTCTATTTGAACGATTTCAACGATCTAAAATGCTTGAAAATGCTTATTTTAGCAAAACAGCACGTTTTGAGTTTTTAATCAGCGTTTTAACGCGTAAAACAGCATAAAACGACGAATTTTTATTATTCGTTTTTTATTAATATTGCGTCTATTTGAACGATTTCAACGATCTAAAATGCTTGAAAATGCTTATTTTAGCAAAACAGCACGTTTTGAGCTTTTAATCTGCGTTTTAACGCTAAAACAGCATAAAAACGACGAATTTTTATTATTCGTTTTTATTAATATTGCTTCTATTTTAACGATTTCAACGATCTAAAATGCTTGAAAATGATTATTTTAGCAAAACAGCACGTTTGAGCTTTAATCTGCGTTTAACGCGTAAACAGCATAATAACGACGAAATTTTTATTATTCGTTTTTATTAATATTGCGTCTATTTGAACGATTTCAACGATCTAAAATGCTTGAAAATGTTTATTTTAGCAAAACAGCACGTTTTGAGTTTTTAATCTGCGTTTTAACGCGTAAAACGCATAAAACGACGAATTTTTATTATTCGTTTTTTATTAATATTGCTTCTATTTGAACGATTTCAACCATCAAAAAATGCTTTAAAATGCTTATTTTAGCAAAACAGCCGTTTTGAGCTTTATTCTGCGTTTTAACGCGTAAAACAGCAAAAAAACGACAAAATTTTTTATTATTCGTTTTTATTAATATGGCGTCTATTTGAACGATTTCAACGATCTAAAATGCTTGAAAATGCTTATTTTAGCAAAACAGCACGTTTTGAGTTTTTAATCTGCGTTTTAACGCGTAAAACAGCATCAAAATGACGATTTTTATTATTCGTTTTTATTAATTTGCTTCTATTTAAACGATTTCAACGATCTAAAATGCTTGAAACTGCGTATTTTAGCAAAACAGCACGTTTTGAGCTTTAATCAGCGTTTTAACGCGTAAAACGCTAAAACGACAAAATTTTTTATTATTCGTTTTATTATTATTCGTCTATTTGAACGATTTCAACGATCTAAAATGCTTGAAAATGCTTATTTTAGCAAAACAGCACGTTTTGAGCTTTATTCTGCGTTTTAACGCGTAAAACAGCATAAAACGACGAAATTTTTATTATTGTTTTTATTTTTATTGCGTCTATTTGAACGATTTCAACGATCTAAAATGCTTGAAAATGCTTATTTTAGAAAAAACAGCACTTTTTGAGCTTTAATCTGCGTTTTAACGCGTAAAACACATAAAACGACGAATTTTTATTATTCGTTTTTATTAATATTGTTTCAATTTGAACGATTTCAACGATCTAAAATGCTTAAAAATGCTTATTTTAGCAAAACAGCACGTTTTGAGCTTTAATCTGCGTTTTAACGCGTAAAAAAACATAAAAACGACAGAAATTTATATTATTCGTAAAACAGCAAAAAAACGACAAATTTTTATTATTCGTTTTATTAATATTGCTTGTATTTGAACGATTTCAACGATCAAAATGCTTGAAAATGCTTATTTTAGCAAAACAGCACGTTTTGAGCTTTTAATCTGCGTTTTAACGCTAAAACAGCAAAAACGGCGAATATTTTATTATTTCTTTTTATTAATATTGCTTCTATTTGAACGATTTCAACGATCTAAAATGCTTGAAAATGCTTATTTTAGCAAAACAGCACGTTTTGAGTTTTTAATCTCTTTTTTAAGGGAAAAACAGCATAAAACGACGATTTTTTTATTATTCGTTTTCTATTAATATTGCTTTTATTTGAACGATTTCAAAGATCTAAAATGCTTAAAAAATGCTTATTTTAGCAAAACAGCACGTTTTGAGCTTTATTTTTGCGTTTTAACGCGTAAAACAGCATAAAAACGAGAAATTTTTATTATTCGTTTTTTATTAATATTGCGTCTATTTGAACGATTTCAACGATCTAAAATGCTTGAAAATGCTTATTTTAGCAAAACAGCACGTTTTGAGCTTTAATCTGCGTTTTAACGCGTAAAACAGCATAAAATGACGAATTTTTATTATTCGTTTTTAGTAATATTGCTTCTATTTAAACGATTTCAACGATCTAAAATGCTTGAAAATCTTATTTAAGCAAAACAGCACTTTTTGAGCTTTAATCTGCGCTTTAACGCGTAAAACAGCATAAAAACGACGAAATTTTTATTATTCTTTTTTATTAATATTGCGTCTATTTGAACGATTTCAGCGATCTAAAATGCTTGAAAATGCTTATTTTAAAAACAGCACGTTTTGAGCTTTAGTCAGCTTTTTTAACGCGTAAAACAGCATAAAACGACGAAATTTTATTATTCGTTTTTTATTAATATTGCTCTATTTGAACTATTTCAACGATCTAAAATGCTTGAAAATGCTTATTTTGAAAAACCCCGTTTTGGCTTTAATCTGCTTTTTTGCGCGAAA
>NW_027046506.1:0-24256 GCF_025399875.1 Dalotia coriaria | reverse complement strand
ACCTTTTTTAAAAATTTTAAAAAATTTGGTTTTAAAATTTTTTAAATTTAAAAAAATTAAAAAAAAAAAAAAAAAAAAAAATTTTTTTTCCCTTTTTTAGTTAAAAATTTAAAAAAATTTTTTTAAAAAAAAAATTTTTAAAAATTTTGTTTTTTTTTTTAAAAACCCAAAAAAAAAAAAAAAAAATTTTTTCTTTTTTAAATTTTTTTTAAAGGGAAAAAAAATTTAAAAGTTTTTTAAAAAAAAACTTTTGAAATTTTTTTTTGGGGAAAACGAAAAAAAAAAAAAAAATTTTTTTTTAAATTTTTTCAAAAAAAAAACCCCCCTTTTTTTTAAAAAAAAAATTTTAAAAAATTTTTTTTTAAATTTTTAAAAAAAAAAAAAAAAAAAATTTTTTAAAATTTAAAAAAAAAAATTTTTTTAAAAAAAAAAAAAAAAAAAAATTTTTAAAACCCTTTTTTTTTTTGGATTAAAAAAATTAAAAAAAAAATTTTTTTTTTAAAAAAATTTTTTCCCAAAAAAAGCGGTTTTTTTTTTAAAAAAAAAAAAAAAAAAAAATTTTTTTTTTTAAAAAAAGGAAAAGGAAAAAAAAAAAATTCCTTTTTTTAAAAAAAAAAATTTTTTTTTTTAAAATAAAAAAAAAAAATTTTTTTTTTTAACGCTTAAAAAAAAGGGAAAAAAAAGGTTTTTTTTTTTTTTTAAAAAAAATTTTTTAAAAAAAAAAAAAAAAAATTTTAAAAAATTTTTTTTTTGGGGAAATTTAAAAAAAAAATTAAAAAAAAAATTTTTTTTTTTTTTAAAAAAGTTTTTAAAAGTTTTTTTAAAAACCAAAACCCCTTTTTTGGAAAAAAAATTTTTTAAAAAAAAAAAATTTTTTGGGTTTTTTTAAAACCTTAAAAAAAAAAAAAAAAAGGGTTTTTTTTCCAAAAAAACCAAAAAAAAATTTTTTGGAAAAAAAATTTTTTAAAAGTTTTTAAAAAAATTTTTTTTTTTTTCCCCCTTTAAAAAAAATTTTAAAAACGTTTTTTTTTTTTTTTAAAAAAAAAAACCCCCCCCCAAAAAAAATTAAAAAAAAAATTTTTTTTTTGGAAAAAAAGGAAAAAAAAAAAAAAAACGTTTTTTTTTAAAAAAAAAAAAAAAAAAAAAAAAAAAAAAATTTTTTTTTTTTTTTAACGCTTAAAAGGCAAAAAAAAAAAATTTTTTTTTTGGGGTTTTTTTAAAAAAAAAATTTTTTTTTTAAAGGGAATTTTTTTTTAAAAAAAAAAAAAAAAAAATTTTTTAAAAAAAAAAAAATTTTTTTTTTTTTTTAAAACCCTTTTTTTTTAAAAAAATTTTAAAAAAAAAAATTTTGGGTTTTTTTTTTTTTTTTTTGGGTTTTTTTTTCCCCCGGGGGGAAAAAAAAATTTTTTTAAAAAAACCAAAATTTTTTTTTAAAAATTTTTTTTTTCCTTTTTAAAATTTTTTTTAAAAAAATTTTGGGAAAAATTTTTTAAAAAAAATTTTTTGGGGTTTTTTGGTTTTTTTAAAAAAAAAATTTTTAAAAAAAAAAATTTTTGGTTTTTTGGGGGTTTTGGGGAAAAATTTTTAAAAAAAAAATTTTTTTTAAAAAACCCTTTTAAAAAAGGTTTTTGGAAAAAAAAAGGCAAAAAAAAAAATTTCCAAAAAAAGGAAAAGGGTTGGGTTTTGGGGTTTTTAAATTTTTGGCTTTTTTCCAAAAAAAATTTAAAAGGGGTTTTTTTTAAAAAAAAAAAAAAAATTTAAAAAAAATTTTTTTTTTTTTAAAAAAAAAAAGGGTTAAAAAAAAAAAAAACCTTTTTTTAAAAAAAAATTTTAAAAAAAGGTTTTTTTCCCAAAAAAAAAAAATTTTTTTAAAAAAAAAAAAAAAAAGGGGGTTTTTTTTTTAAAAAAAAAAATTTTTTTAAACTTTTTTTAAAAAAAAATTTTAAATTTAAAAATTTTTTAAAAAAGAAAAAAAAAAAAAATTTAAAAAAAAATTTTTTTTTTTCCCCCGGAAAAAATTTTTTTTTTTTTTTAAAAAAAAAAAAAATTTTTTTAAAAAAAATTTTTTAAAAAAAAAAAAAAAAAATTTTCCCTTTTTTTTTGGGAAATTAAAACCCTTTTTTTTAAAATTTTTAAAAAAAAAAAAATTTTTTTTAAAAAAAAAAGGTTTTAAAACCAAAAAAAAAAAAAAATTTAAAAAAAATTTTTTTTTTAAAAAAAAAATTTTTTTTTAAAAAAAAGGGGTTAAAAAAAGCCCCCAAAAAATTTTGGTTTTTGGTTTTTTTAAAAAAAAAAAAAAAAAAAACCCTTTTTTTTTTTTTTTTTTAAAAAAAAAAAAAAGGGAAAATTTTTTTTAAAAGGGGTTTTTTTTAAAAAAAAAAAAAGGAAAAAAAAATTTTAAAAAAAAAAAAAAAAAATTTTTTTTCCCCCCCTTTTTTAAAAAAAACTTTTTTTTAAAAAAAAATTTTTCAAAAAAAAAAAAAAAAAAAATTTTTTTAAAAGGAAAAAAAATTTTTTTTAAAAAAAACCCTTTTCCAAAAAAAAAAATTTTTTTGAAAAAATTTTTTAAAAAAAATTTAAAAAAAACGAAAAAAAAAGAAAAAAAAAATTTTTAAAAAAATTTTTTTTTTTTAAAAAACCTTTTTTTTAAAAAAAAAAAAATTTTTTTTAAAATTTAAAATTTTAACAAAAAAAAAAAACGAAAAAAACCTTTTTTTTAAAAGGGAAAAAAAATTAAAAAAGGGTTTTTTTAAAAAAAATTTTAAATTTAAAAGGGGGGAAAAAAAATTTTTTTTTTAAAAAAAAAAAAAAAATTTTAAAAAATTTTTTTAAAAAAAAAAAAACCCCTTTTTTTTTTTTAAAAAAACCTTTTAAATTTAAAAGGTTTTTTTAAAAAAAATTTTAAAAAAAAAAAAAAAAAATTTTTTTTTTTTTTTTTAAAAAGGGAAAAAAAAAAATTTTTCCCTTTTTGTTTTTTCCAAAAAGAAATTTTAAAAAAAATTTTTTAAAAAAAAAATTTTAAAAAATTTTTTAAAAAAAAAAAAAATTTGCGTTTTTTTCCCTTTTAAAAAAAAAAAAAAAGGTTTTTTTAAAAAAAAAAAAAAAATTGGTTTTTAAAAAAGAAAAAAAAAAAGGGCCCCCTTTTAAAATTTTTAAAAAAAAAAAAAACCCCTTTTGCTGTTTTCCAAAAAACCAAAAATTTAAATTTTTTTTTTTTTAAAAAAAAAATTTTAAAAAAAAAAATTTTTTTTGGCCTTTTTTTTTTTAAAAAAAAAAAAAAACCCCCCTTTTTGCTTTTTTAAAAATTAAAAAAAAAAAAAACCCCCTTTTTTTTTTAAAAAAAAAATTTTTTAAAAATTTTTTTTTTTTTAAAAAAAATTTTTTAAAAAAAAAAAAAATTTTTTTTTTTTCAAAAAAAAAAAAAAAAAGGTTTTTTTAAAAAAAAAAAAAATTTTTTTTTAAAAAAAATTTTTTGGCGTTTTTTTTTTTAAAAAAAAAAAAAAAAAAATTTTTTTAAAAAAGGGGGTTTTTAAAAAAAAAATTTGGGGTTTTTTTTAAAAAATTTTCCAAACAAATTTAAAAAAAAAAAAAAAAAATTTTTTAAAACCGTTTTTTTTTCCCCTTTTTAAAAAAATTTTTTTTAAAATTTTTTTTTAGAAAAAAAAAAAAAAAATTTTTTTTTTTGGGTTTTTTTTTTTTAAAATTTTCCCGGGGGAAAAAAATTTTTTTTTTTTTTAATTTTAACCTTTTTTTAAAAAAAAAAAAAATTTTAAAAAAATTTTTTTTTTTTAAAAGCTTTTTCCCTTTTAAAACGCTTTTAAAAAAAATTTTTTTTAAAAAAAAAGGGGAAAAAAATTTTTTTTTTAAAAAAAAAAAAATTTTTTTAAAAAAATTTTAAAAAAATTTTTTTTTTTTTAAAAAAAAGGTTAAAAAAAAATTTTTTTTTTTAAAAAAAATTTTCAAAAAAAAAAAAAAAAAAATTTTTTTTTTAAAAAAAAAATTTTTTTTTAAACCCAAAAGGGAAAAAAAAAAAATTTTTTTTTTAAAAAAAAATTTTTTTTAAAAAAATTTTAAAAAAATTTTTAAAAAAAAAAAAAAAAAAAAAAGGTTTAAAAAAACCCTTTTTTTTTTTTTTAAAAAAAAAAAAACTTTTTTTTTTTAAAAAAATTTAAAAAAATTTTAAAAAAAATTTAAAAAAAAAATTTTTAAAAAAAATTTTTTTTGGGGTTTTTTTTAAAAGGGGGAAAAAAAAAAAAAATTTTTTTTTTGGGTTTTTAAAACCCTTTAAAAAAAAAAAAAATTTTTTTTGGGAAAAAAATTTTTTTTTTTTTAAAAAATTTTTGGGTTAAAATTTTTTTTTTTTAAAAATTTTAAAAAAAATTTTTTTAAATTTTAAAAAAAGAAAAAAAAATTTTTTTAAAAAAAAAAAAGGGGGTTTTTTTTGCCCCCCAAAAAAAAAAAAAATTTTTTTTAAAATTTAAATTTTAAAAAAAAAAAAAAAAAAATTTGGTTTTTTTTTCCCCCCCCAAAAACGGGTTTTTTTTTTTTGGGTTTGTGCTAAAAACCGCAGATTAAAGCTCAAAAAACGATCTGTTTGCTAAACTAAGCTATTATTTCAATAAGCATTTTCAAGCTTTTAGATTTGAAATCGTTCAATGAACTATTATAAAAACGAATAATAAAATTTGTTTATGTGTTTTACGCGTTAAAACGCAGATTAAAGCTGTTTGCTAAAATAAGCATTTCGCATTTTAGATCGTTGAAATCGTTTAAATAGCAAGAATATTAATAAACGAAATAAAAATTCGTCTTTTATGCTGTTTACGCGTTAAAACGCAGATTAAGCTCAAAACGTGCTGTTTTTCTAAAATAAGCATTTCAAGCATTTTAGATCGTTGAAATCGTTCAAATAGACGCAATATTAATAAAAACGAATAATAAAAATTCGTCGTTTTATGCTGTTTTACGCGTTAAAACGCAGAATAAACTCAAAACGTGCTGTTTTCTAAAATAAGCATTTTCAAGCATTTTAGATCGTTGAATCGTTCAAATAGAAGCAATATTAATAAAACAATAATAAAAATTTCGTCGTTTTTATGCTGTTTTACGCGTTAAAACGCAGATTAAAGCTCAAAATCGTGCTGTTTTGCTAAAATAAGCTTTTCAAGCATTTTAGATCGTTGAAATCGTTCAAATAGAAGCAATATTAATAAAAAACGAATAATAAAAATTCGTCGTTTTATGCTGTTTTACGCGTTAAAACGCAGATTAAAGCTCAAAACGTGCTGTTTTGCTAAAATAAGCATTTTCAAGCATTTTAGATCGTTGAAATCGTTCAAATAGAAGCAATATTAATAAAAACGAATAAAAAAATTCGTCGTTTTATGCTGTTTTACGCGTTAAAACGCAGATTAAAAGCTCAAAACGTGCTGTTTTGCTAAAATAAGCATTTTCAAGCATTTTAGATCGTTGAAATCGTTCAAATAGACGCAATATTAATAAAAACGAATAATTAAAACTTCGTCGTTTTATGCTGTTTTACGCGTTAAAACGCAGATTAAAAGCTCAAAACGTGCTGTTTTGCTAAAATAATCATTTTCAAACATTTTAGATCGTTGAAATCGTTCAAATAGAAGCAATATTAATAAAAACGAATAATAAAAAATTCGTCGTTTTATGCTGTTTTACGCGTTAAAACGCAGATTAAAGCTCAAAACGTGCTGTTTTGCTAAAATAAGCATTTTCAAGCATTTTAGATCGTTGAAATCGTTCAAATAGACGCAATATTAATAAAAACGAATAATAAAAATTTCGTCGTTTTATGCTGTTTACGCGTTAAAACGCAGAATAAAGCTCAAAACGTGCTGTTTTGCTAAAATAAGCATTTTCAAGCATTTTAGATCGTTGAAATCGTTCAAATAGAGCAATATTAATAAAAACGAATAATAAAAATTCGTCGTTTTTATGCTGTTTTACGCGTTAAAACGCAGATTAAAGCTCAAAACGTGCTGTTATGTTAAAATAAACATTTTCAAGCATTTTAGATCGTTGAAATCGTTCAAATAGACGCAATATTAATAAAAAACGAATAATAAAAAATTAGTCGTTTTTATGCTGTTTTACGCGTAAAACGCAGATTAAAGCTCAAAACGTGCTGTTTTGCTAAAATAAGCATTTTCAAGCATTTTAGATAGTTGAAATCGTTGAAATAGAAGCAATATAATAAAAACGAATAATAAAAATTTCGTCGTTTTATGCTGTTTTACGCGTTAAAACGCAGATTAAAGCTCAAAACGTGCTGTTTTGCTAAAATAAGCATTTTCAAGCATTTTAGATGCGTTGAAATCGTTTAAATAGAAGCAATATTAATAAAAACGAATAATAAAAATTCGTCATTTTTATGCTGTTTTACGCGTTAAAACGCAGATTAAAAGCTCAAAACGCGTTTTGTTAAAAAAAACATTTTCAAGCATTTTAGATCGTTGAAATCGTTCAAATAGACGCAATATTAATAAAAACGAATAATAAAAAGAATTTCGTCGTTTTTTATGCTTTCGTTTTACGCGTTAAACGCAGAATAAAACTCAAAACGTGCTGTTTTGCTAAAATAAGCACTTTCCAAGCATTTTTTAGATCGTTGAAATCGTTCAAATAGAAGCAATATTAATAAAGAGCGAATAGCCAAAAATTCGTCGTTTATGCTGTTTTACGCGTTAAAACGCAGATTAAAACTCAAAACGTGCTGTTTTTGCAAAATAAGCATTTTTCAAGCATTTTTAGATCGTTGAAATCACGTTCAAATAAGACGCAATATTGTAAAAGAACGAATGGCAAAAAATTCGTCGTTTTTATGCTTTTCATTTTACGCGTTAAAACGCAGATTAAACTCAAAACCTGCTGTTTTGCTAAAATAAGCATTTCAAGCATTTTTAGATCGTTGAAATCGTTCAAATAGAAGCAATATTAATAAAAACGGAATAATAAAAAATTCGTCGTTTTTATGCTTTATTTTTACGCGTTAAAGGCAGATAAAGCTCAAAACGCTGTTTTGTAAAATAAACATTTTCAGAAGCATTTTAGATCGTTGAAATCATTCCAAATTGTTTTAATAGTAATAAAAACGAATTAATAACCAGACACCGTCGTTTTATGCTGTTTTACGCGTTAAAACGCAGATTAAAAGCTCAAAACATTTAACATTTTGCTGCAAAATAAGCATTTTCAAGCATTTTTAGATCGTTGAAATCGTTCAAATAAACAATATTAATAAAAAACGAATAATAAAAAATTCGTCGTTTTTGCTTATTGCTGTTTTACGCGTTAAAACGCAGGTTAAAATCAAAACGTGCTGTTTTCTTTAAAATAGCATTTTCAAAAGCATTTTAGATCGTTGAAATCGTTCAAATAGAAGCAATATTAATAAAAACGGGCGTAAAAAATTCGTCGTTTTTATGCTGTTTTCACGCGGGTAAACGCAGATTAAAGCTCAAAACGTGCTGTTTTGCTATAATAAGCATTTTTCAAGCATTTTAGATTGTTGAAATCGTTCAAATAAGACGCAATAAAAATAAAAACGAATAATAAAAATTTTGTCGTTTTTATGCTGTTTTTACGCGTTAAAACGCAGAATAAAGCTCAAAGCATTAGCTGTTTTGCTAAAATAAGCATTTTCAAGCATTTTTAGATCGTTGAAATCGTTTCAAATAGACGCAATATTGATAAGGCAGACCAATAAAATTTCGTCGTTTTTTTATGCTGTTTTGCGCGTTAAAACGCAGATTAAAAGCTCAAATCGTGCTGTTTTTGCTAAAAGTAAGCATTTTTTCAAGCATTTTAGATCGTTGAAATCGTTCAAATAGAAGCAATAATAAAAAACGAATAATAAAAAATTCGTCGTTTTATGCTGTTTTAAACGTTAAAACGCAGATTAAAGCTCAAACGTGCTGTTTTGCTAAAATAAGCATTTCAAGCATTTTTTAGATCGTTGAAAATCGTTTAAATAAATGCAATGGGAAGCAATATTAATAAAAACGGAATAATAAAAGATTCGTCATTTTTATGCTGTACGCGCGTTAAAACATGATTAAAGCTCAAAACGTGCTGTTTTCTAAAAATAAGCATTTGCAAGCATTTTAGATCGTTGAAATCCTCGTTCAAATAGACGCAATATTAATAAAAGGCTTAATAATAAAAATTGCGTCGTTTTTATGCTTTGTTTTACGCGTTAAAACGCAGAATAAAGCTCAAAACGTGCTGTTTGCTAAAATAAGCATTTTCAAGCATTTTAGATCGTTGAAATCGTTCAAATAGAAGCAATATTAATAAAACGAATAATAAAAATTTGTCGTTTTATGCTGTTTTTACATGGTAAAACGCGAATTAAAGCTCAAAATATTGCTGTTTTGCTAAATAAGCTTTTCAAGCATTTTAGATCGTTGAAATCGTTCAAATAGACGCAATATTAATAAAACGAAAAATTTAAAAAACTTCGTCGTTTTTATGCTGTTTTACGCGTTAAAACGCAGATTAAACTCAAAAGTGCTGTTTTGCTAAAATAAGCATTTTCAAGCATTTTAGATCGTTGAAATCGTTCAAATAGAAGCAATATTAATAAAAACGAATAATAAAAATTCGTCGTTTTTATGCTGTTTTACGCGTTAAAACGCAGATTAAACTCAAAACGTGCTGTTTTTGCTAAAATAAGCATTTTCAAGCATTTTAGATCGTTGAAATCGTTCAAATAGACGCAATATTAATAAAAACGAATAATAAAAATTCGTCGTTTTTATGTTTTTTTACGCGTTAAAACGCAGATTAAAAGCTCAAAACATGCTGTTTTGCTAAAATAAGCATTTTCAAGCATTTTAGATTGTTGAAATCGTTCAAATAGAAGCAATATTAATAAAAACGAATAATAAAAATCGTCGTTTTATGCTGTTTTCGCGCTAAAACGCAGATTAAAGCTCAAAACGTGCTGTTTTGCTAAAATAAGCATTCAAGCATTTTAGATCGTTTAAATCGTTCAAATAGACGCAATATTAATAAAAACGAATAATAAAAATTTCGTCGTTTTTATGCTGTTTTACGCGTTAAAACGATGATTAAAGCTCAAAACGTGCTGTTTTGCTAAAATAAGCATTTTCAAGCATTTTAGATCGTTGAAATCGTTCAAATAGACGCAATATTAATAAAACGAATAATAAAAAATTCGTCGTTTTTATTGCTGTTTTACGCGTTAAAACGCAGATTAAAGCTCAAAACGTGCTGTTTTGCTAAAATAGCATTTTCAAGCATTTTAAATCGTTGAAATCGTTCAAATAGACGCAATATTAATAAAACGAATAATAAAAATTCGTCGTTTTATGCTGTTTTACGCGTTAAAACGCAGATTAAAGCTCAAAACGTGCTGTTTTGCTAAAATAAGCATTTTCAAGCATTTTTAGATCGTTGAAATCGTTCAAATAGAAGCAATATTAATAAAAACGAATAATAAAAAGTTCGTCGTTTTTTGCTGTTTTACGCGTTAAAACGCAGATTAAAGCTCAAAACGTGCTGTTTTGCGAAAATAAGCATTTTCAAGCATTTTAGAGCGTTGAAATCGTTCAAATAGAAGCAATATTAATAAAAACGAATAATAAAAATTCGTCGTTTTATGCTGTTTTACGCGTTAAAACGCAGATTAAAACTCAAAACGTGCTGTTTTGCTAAAATAAGCATTTTCAAGCATTTTAGATCGTTCAAATCGTTCAAATAGACGCAATATTAATAAAAACGAATAATAAAAATTTCGTCGTTTTTATGCTGTTTTACGCGTTAAAACGCAGATTAAAGCTCAAAACGTGCTGTTTTGCTAAAATAAGCATTTTCAAGCATTTTAGATCGTTGAAATCGTTCAAATAGAAGCAATATTAATAAAAACGAATAATAAAAATTCGTCGTTTTATGCTGTTTACGCGTTAAAACGCAGATTAAAGCTCAAAACGTGCTGTTTTGCTAAAATAAGCATTTTCAAGCATTTTAGATCGTTAAAATCGTTCAAATAGACGCAATATTAATAAAAACGAATAATAAAAATTTCGTCGTTTTTATGCTGTTTTACGCGTTAAAACGCTGATTAAAGCTCAAAACGTGCTGTTTTGCTAAAATAAGCATTATCAAGCATTTTAGATCGTTGAAATCGTTCAAATAGACGCAATATTAATAAAAACGAATAATAAAAATTCGTCGTTTTATGCTGTTTTACGCGTTAGAACGCAGATTACAGCTCAAAACGTGCTGTTTGCTAAAATAAGCATTTTCAAGCACTTTAGATCGTTGAAATCGTTCAAATAGAAGCAATATTAATAAAAACGAATAATAAAAAATTTTGTCGTTTTTATGCTGTTTTACGCGTTAAAACGCAGATTAAAGCTCAAAACGTGCTGTTTTGCTAAAATAAGCATTTTCAAGCATTTTAGATCGTTGAAATCGTTTAAATAGAAGCAATATTAATAAAAACGAATAATAAAAATTCGTAATTTTTATGCTGTTTTACGCGTTAAAACGCAGATTAAAAGCTCAAAACGTGCTGTTTTGCTAAAAATAAGCATTTCAAGCATTTTAGATCGTTGAAATCGTTCAAATAGACCCAATATTAATAAAAACGAATAATAAAAATTTCGTCGTTTTTATGCTGTTTTACGCGTTAAACGCAGATTAAAGCTCAAAACGTGCTGTTTTGCTAAAAGAAGCATTTTCAACATTTTAGATCGTTGAAATCGTTCAAATAGAAGCAATATTAATAAAAATTCGTCGTTTTTATGCTGTTTTACGCGTTAAAACGCAGATTAAAACTCAAAACGTGCTGTTTTGCTAAAATAAGCATTTTCAAGCATTTTAGATCGTTGAAATCGTTCAAATAGACGCAATAAAAAAAAACGAATAATAAAAATTTCGTCGTTTTTATGCTGTTTTACGCGTTAAAACGCAGAATAAAGCTAAAAACGTGCTGTTTTGCAAAAATAATCATTTTCAAGCATTTTAGACGTTGAAATCTTTCCCAAATTTGGGAAGGCAAATATTAATAAAAACGAATAAAAAAAATTTGATTTTTTATGTTGTTTTACGCGTTAAAACCCCAGTTTAAAAACTAAAAACGTCCCTGTTTTTAAAATAAGCATTTTCAAGCTTTTTTAGATCGTTGAAATCGTTTAAAAAAAAGAATATTAATAAAATCGGAAAATAAAAATTTGTCATTTTTATCCTTTTTTCCCCGCGTTAAAACGCAGATTAAAGCACAAAGCGTGCTGTTTTGTTTAAAATAAGCATTTTCAAGCTTTTTGGGATCGTTGAAATCGTTCAAATAGACGCAATATTAATAAAAACGAATAATAAAAAATCTTTTTTTAATTCTTTTTAGGGTTAAAACGCAGTTTAAAAAACTCAAAACGTGCTTTTTTTGCAAAAATAAGCATTTTCTAGCATTTTAGATCGGGGGAAATGGTTAAAAATAAAAAGGCTATTAAAAAAAACAAAATAAAAAAAAGTTCGCCCTTTTTTTTTTGTTTTTGCTTAAAACGCAGATTAAAGCTCAAAACGTGCTTTTTTTTGCGAAAAAAAAGCATTTTCGCACTTTTAGAGCGTTGAAATCGTTCAAATAGAAGCAATATTAATAAAAACGAATAATAAAAATTCGTCTTTTTTGGTTTTTTACGCGTTAAAACGCAGATTAAAGCTCAAAAACGTGCTGTTTTGCTAAAATAAGCATTTTCAAGCTTTTTAGATCGTTCAAATCGTTCAAATAGACGCAATATTAAAAAAAACGAATAATAAAAATTTCGTCTTTTTTATGCTTTTTTTACCCTTTAAAAACGCAGGTTAAACCCTCAAAACGTGCTTTTTTGGGCCAAAAAGCTTTTTTCAAGTTTTTTTGATCGTTGAAATCTTTCAAATAGACGCAATTTTAATAGAAAACGAAAAATTTAAATTTGTCGTTTTTTTTTCCGAAAACGCAAATTAAAAGCTCAAAACGTGCTGTCTTGCTAAAATAAGCATTTTCAAGCATTTTAGATCGTTGAAATCGTTCAAATAAAGCAATTTTAAAAAAAAACGAATAAAAAAAATTCGTCGTTTTATGCTTTTTTTGCGTTAAAACGCAGTTTAAAAACTCAAAAGGCTGTTTTCTAAAATAAATTTTAAACATTTTAGATCGTTAAAACCGTTCAAATAGACGAATTTAAAAAAAAACGAATAAAAAAAAAATTGCCGTTTTATGCTGTTTTACGCTTTAAAAACGCAGTTTAAAAAGCTCAAAAATGTTTTGTTTTCCCAAAAAAACATTTTCAAGCTTTTTAGATCTTTGGGAAATCGTTCAAATAGAAGAATATTAATAAAAACGAAAAAAAAAAAAAATCGCCCGTTTTATGCTGTTTTGCGAAAACGCAGATTAAAAGCTAAAAACGTGCTGTTTGCTAAAATAAGCATTTTCAAAGCATTTTAATCGTTGAAATCTTTCCCAAATAGACGCAATATTAAAAAAAAACGAATAATAAAAGTTCGTCTTTTTTTATCCCTTTTTTTACGCTTAAAAACGATGATTAAACCCTCAAAACGTGCTTTTTTCAAAAAAAAAGCATTTTCAAGTTTTTTGATCTTTGGGGAAATCGTTCAAATAGACGCAATATTAATAAAAAAAAAAAAAAAATTCGTCGTTTTATGCTTTTTTTACGCGTTAAAACGCAGTTTAAAAAGCTCAAAAACGTGCTGTTTTGCTAAAATAGCTTTTTTCAAGCTTTTTTAAATCGTTGAAACGTTCAAATAGACGCAATATTAATAAAAACGAATAAAAAAAATTTTTTGTCTTTTTTATGTTTTTTTACGCGTTAAAACGAGTTTAAAAACTCAAAACGTGCTTTTTTGCTAAAAAAAAGCATTTTCAAGCATTTTAGATCTTTTGAAATCTTTTCAAATAGACGCAATATTAAAAAAAACGAAATAAAAAAATTCGTCGTTTTTATGTTTTTTTACGCGTTAAAACGCAGATTAAATTAAAACGTGCTGTTTTGCTAAAAAAAAACATTTTCAAGCATTTTAGATCGTTGAAATCTTTCAAATAGAAGAATATTAAAAAAAAAACGAATAAAAAAAAAGTTCGTCGTTTTTTTTTTTTTTGTTTTACCCCTTTAAAAACGAGTTTAAAAACTCAAAACGTGCTTTTTTTGGAAAATAAGCATTTTCAAGCATTTTAGAGCGGGGAAACTTTTCCCAAATAGAAGCAATATTAAAAAAAAACAAATTAAAAAAAGGGGGTCTTTTTTATGCTGTTTTACGGGGTTAAAACGGGTGAAAAATAAAACGTTGCTGTTTTGCTAAAATAAGCATTTCAAGTTTTTTGGTGGGTTCAAATCTTTTCAAATAGACGCAATATTAAATAAAAAGGGAATAAAAAAAAATTTCGTCTTTTTTTATGTTGTTTTACGCGTTAAAACGAAATTTAAAAACTCAAAACGTGCTGTTTTGCTAAAAAAAAGCTTTTTTCGGCATTTTAGATCGTTGAAATCGTTCAAATAGAAACTTAATAAAAGGGAATAAAAAAAAATTGTCTTTTTTATGCTGTTTTACGCTTTAAAAACGCAGTTTAAAAATTAAAAACGTGCTTTTTTTGCTAAAATAAGCTTTTTTAATTTTTGGGTCGTTAAAATCTTTCCCAAATAGACGCAATATTAATAAAAAAAAAAAAATTTCGTCTTTTTTTATGCTGTTTACGCGTTAAAACGCTGATTAAAGCCCCAAAACGTGCTGTTTTGCTAAAATAAATTATCAAGCTTTTTTAGATCGTTGGAAATCGTTTAAATAGACGCAATATTAATAAAAAACGAATAAAAAAAAATTCGTCTTTTTTATGCTTTTTTACGCGTTAAAACGCAGATTAAAAACCAAAAAACGTGTTTGTTTTGCTAAAATAAAAAGCACTTTAGATCGTTGGAAACGTTCAAATGAAGCAATATTAATAAAAACGAATAAAAAAAATGTTGTCTTTTTTTAAAAAGCGTTTTCGCGTTAAAACGCAGATTCCCCTCAAAACATGCTGTTTTGCTAAAATAAGCATTTTAAAACCCCATTTTAGATCGTTAAAAATCGTTTAAAAGAAGAAAATATTAATAAAAACGAATAAAAAAAAATTCGTAATTTTATGCTGTTTTACGCGTTAAAAAGCAGTTTAATTAAAGCTGAAAACGTGCTGTTTTGCTAAAATAAGCATTTTCAAGCATTTTAGATCGTTGAAATCGTTCAAATAGAAGCAATATTAATAAAACGAATAATAAAAATTTGTCGTTTTTATATGCTGTTTTACGCGTTAAAACGCAGATTAAAACTCAAAACATGCTGTTTTGCTAAAATAAGCATTTTCAAGCATTTTAGATCGTTGAAATCGTTCAATAGACGCAATATTAATAAAAACGAATAATAAAAATTTCGTCGTTTTTATGCTGTTTTACGCGTTAAACGCTGATTAAAAGCTCAAAACGTGCTGTTTTGCTAAAATAAGCATTTTCAAGCATTTTAGATCGTTGAAATCGTTCAAATAGACGCAATATATAAAAACGAATAATAAAATTCGTCGTTTTTATGCTGTTTTTACGCGTTAAAACGCAGATTAAACTCAAAAACGTGCTGTTTTGCTAAAATAATCATTTTCAAGCATTTTAGATCGTTGAAATCGTTCAAATAGAAGCAATATTAATAAAAACGAATAATAAAAAATTTCGTCGTTTTTATGCTGCATTTTACGCGTTAAAACGCAGATTAAAGCTGAAAACGTGCTGTTTTGCTAAAATAAGCATTTTCAAGCATTTTAGATCGTTGAAATCGTTTAAATAGAAGCAATATTAATAAAATCGAATAATAAAAAATTTGTCATTTTATGCTGCTTTTCGCGTTAAAACGCAGATTAAAGCACAAAACGTGCTGTTTTGCTAAAATAAGCATTTTCAAGCATTTTAGATCGTTGAAATCGTTCAAATAGACGCAATATTAATAAAAACGAATAATAAAAATATCGTCGTTTTTATGCTGTTTTACGCGTTAAAACGCAGATTAAAGCTCAAAACGTGCTGTTTTCTAAAATAAGCATTTTCTAGCATTTAGATCGTTGAAATCGTTCAAATAGAAGCAATATTAATAAAAACGAATAATAAAAAGTTCGTCGTTTTTTGCTGTTTTACGCGTTAAAACGCAGATTAAAGCTCAAAACTGCTGTTTTTGCGAAAATAAGCATTTTCAAGCATTTTAGAGCGTTGAAATCGTTAAAATAAAACAATATTAATAAAAACGAATAATAAAAATTCGTCTTTTTTTATGCTGTTTTACGCTTTAAAAACGCAGATTAAAGCTCAAAACGTGCTGTTTTGCTAAAATAACATTTTCAAGCTTTTTTAGTCGTTAAAATCTTTCCCAAAAGGAGCGCAATATTAATAAAAACGAATAAAAAAAATTTCGTCTTTTTTTATGCTTTTTTACGCGTTAAAAGGGATTAAAACTCAAAACGTGCTGTTTTGCTAAAAAACCCAATTATCAACCCCAAAGATCTTTTGAAATCCGTTAAAAATAGACCCCAATATTAAAAAAAACGAATAATAAAAATTCGTCGTTTTTATGCTTTTTTTTACGCTTTAAAAACGCAGATTACAGCTCAAAACGTGCTGTTTTCTAAAAAAAAAGCATTTTCAAGCACTTTAGATCGTTGAAACCCGTTCAAATAAAAGCAATATTAATAAAAACGAATAAAAAAAAATTTTGTCTTTTTTTTAATGTTTTACGCGTTAAAACGCAGATTAAACTCAAAACGTGCTTTTTTTAAAATAAGCATTTTCAAGTTTTTTTAGATCGTTGAAATCTTTTTAAATAGAAGAATATTAATAAAAACGAATAAAAAAATTGTTTTTTATGCTGTTTTACGCTTTAAAAACGCGTTTAAAGCAAAAGGGCTTTTTTTGCTAAAATAAGCTTTTTTCAAGCATTTTAGATCGTTGAAATCGTTAAAAAGAGCAATTTTTAAAAAAAACGTAATAAAAATTTTGTTTTTATGCTGTTTTACCGTTCGCAGATTAAACTAAAACGTGCTGTTTTGCAAAAAAAGCTTTTTAAGCATTTTGATCGTTGAAATCTTCAAATAAGAATATTAATAAAAAAAAATTCGTCTTTTTATGTGTTTTACGCGTTAAAACGCAAAATAAAGCTCAAAACGTGCTGTTTTGCTAAAAAAAGCATTTTCAAGCATTTTAGATCGTTGAAATGTTCAAATAAGCAAAAATTTAAAAATAAAAAAATTTCGCGTTTTTAGCTGTTTTACGCTTTAAAAACGCAGATAAGCTCAAAACGTGTGTTTTGCTAAAAAAAAAGCATTTTCAAGCATTTTAGATCGTTGAAACGTTCAAATAGAAGCAATATTAAAAAAAACGAATAATAAAAAATTTGTCTTTTTATGCTGTTTTCCGCGTTAAAACGCAGTTTAAAAACCAAAAAACGTCGGTTTTCCCAAAAAACCTTTTTCAAACATTTTAGATCGGTTGAAATCTTTTCAAATAGACGCAATATTAATAAAAACGAATAAAAAAAAAAATCGTCTTTTTTTATGCTGTTTTCGCTTTAAAAAAACGCAGATTAAAATAAAATGCTTTTTTGCTAAAATAAGCATTTTCCAGCTTTTTTAGATCGTTGAAATCGTTCAAATAAAACAATATTAATAAAAACGAATAAAAAAAAAATTCCCTCTTTTTTTATGCTTTTTTCGCTTTAAAAACGCAGATTAAACTCAAAACGTGCTTTTTTTGCCAAAATAAGCTTTTTTCAAGCATTTTAGATCGTTGAAATCGTTAAAATAGACGCAATATTAATAAAAACGAATAAAAAAAACTTCGTCGTTTTATGCTGTTTTGCGTTAAAACGCAGATTAAAGCTCAAAACGGGGCTTTTTGCTTAATCATTTTCAAGCATTTTAGATCTTGAAATCGTTCAAACAAACAATATTAAAAAAAAACGAAAAAAAAAATTCGCCCTTTTTTTTAATCCCTTTTTTCCCCCAAAACGCAGTTTAAAAACTAAAAACGTGCTTTTTTGCTAAAATAAGCTTTTTCAAGCATTATAGATCGTTGAAATCGTTAAAAATAGAAGCAATAAAAAACGAATAATAAAAATTCGTCTTTTTTATGCTTTTTTACGCTTTAAAAACGCAGTTTAAAACTCAAAACGTGCTTTTTTTCAAAAAAAGCATTTACAAGCTTTTGGGGGTGTTGAAATCGTTCAAATAGACGCAATATTAAAAAAAACGAATAATAAAATTTCGCCCGTTTTTTATGCTGTTTTACGCGTTAAAACGCAGTTTAAAAACTCAAAATTGCTGTTTTGCTAAAATAAGCTTTTTTCAAGCATTTTTAGATCGTTAAATCTTTTCAAATAGAAGCAATATTAATAAAAAGGGAATAAAAAAAAAATTCGTCTTTTTTATGCTGTTTTACGGGGTTAAAACGCAGATTAAAACTCAAAACGTGCTGTTTTGCTAAAATAAGCATTTTAAAGGGCTTTTTTGATGTTGAAATCGTTCAAAAGACGCAATATTAAAAAAAAAAGGCAAAAAAAATTTCGTCGTCCAATGTTTGTTTTACGCGTTAAAACGCGTTAAAAGCTCAAAACGTGCTTTTTTTGCTAAAAAAGCATTTTCAAGCATTTTAAATCGTTGAAATCGTTCAAATAGACGCAATTTTTAATAAAAACGAATAAAAAAAAATTCGTCGTTTTTTAACTTTTTACGCTTTAAAAACGCAGTTTAAAAACTAAAAACGTGCTTTTTTTGAAAAATAAGCATTTTCAAGCATTTTAGATTTTTGGGGAAATCGTTCAAATAAAGCAATATTAAAAAAAACGAATAAAAAAAATTTCGTCTTTTTTATGCTGTTTTACGCTTTAAAACGCAGATTAAAGCTCAAATCGTGCTTTTTTTGCAAAAATAAGCTTTTTCAAAGCTTTTTAGATCGTAGAGATCTTTTTAAAAGAAGCAATATTAATAAAAACGAATAATAAAAAATTCGTTATTTTTATCCCTGTTTTCCCGCTTTAAAAACGCAGAAAAACTCAAAACGTGCTGTTTTGTTTTAAAATATGCATTTTAAAGCTTTTTAGATCGTTGGGAAATCGTTCAAATAGCCCAATTTTAAATTAAAAACGAATAAAAAAAAATTTCGTCTTTTTTTATGCTGTTTTAGGGTTAAAACGCAGAATAAAACTAAAAACGTGCTGTTTTGCTAAAATAAGCATTTTCAAGCTTTTTTAGATCTTTGGGAAATCGTTCAAAAAAGACGCAATATTAAAAAAAACGAATAAAAAAAACTTCGTCTTTTTTATGCTGTTTTACGCGTTAAAACGCAGATTAAAGCTCAAAACGTGCTGTTTTCAAAATAATCATTTTAAAGCATTTTTAGATCGTTGAAATCGTTCAAATAAAAACAATATTAATAAAAACGAATAAAAAAAAATTCGCCTTTTATGCTGTTTTGCATTAAAACGCGATTAAAATTTTCAAAACGTGCTTTTTTCTTCATTTTCAAGCTTATAGATCGTTGAAATCGTTCAAATAAAGCAATATTAATAAAAACGAATAAAAAAAATTTGTGTTTTTCTTTTTTTTACGCGTTAAAACGCAGTTTAAAGCTCAAAACGTGCTTTTTTTTGCAAAAAATAAGCTTTTTTCAAGCTTTTTTAGATTTTGAAATCGTTAAAATAGACGCAATATTTAAAAAAAAAGATAAAAAAAATTTCGTCTTTTTTTATGCTGTTTACCCCTTAAAACGCAGAAAAAAACTAAAAAACGTGTGTTTTGCTAAAATAAGCTTTTTCAAGCTTTTTAGATCGTTGAAATCGTTCAAATAGAAGCAATATTAATAAAAACGAATAAAAAAAAATTCGTCTTTTTTATGCTTTTTTTACGCGTTAAAACGAATTAAAGCTCAAAACTTGCTTTTTTGCTAAAAAAAAGCTTTTTCCCAAGCTTTTTTAATGGTTAAATCTTCCCAAATAGACGCAATATTAAAAAAAAAAGGGAATAAAAAAAAAATTCGTCTTTTTTTTATGCTTTTTTACGCGTTAAAACGCAGTTTAAAAGCTCAAAACCTGCTTTTTTTGCTAAAAAAAAAGCATTTTGAGCATTTTAGATCGTTGAAATCTTTCCCAAATAGGCAATATTGAAAAAAACGAATAAAAAAAATTTCGTCTTTTTATGCTTTTTTTACGCGTTAAAACGCAGATTAAAGCTCAAAACGTGCTGTTTTGCTAAAAAAGCTTTTCAAGCATTTTAGATTAATTTTTAAAAAAAAAGGGAATAAAAAAAATTGTCATTTTTATGCTTTTTACGCTTAAAACGCAGATTCTCAAAACGTGCTGTTTTGCTAAAAATAAGCTTTTTTTTCAACATTTTAGATCGTTGAAATCGTTCAAATAGACGCAATATTAATAAAAACGAATAAAAAAAAATTTCGTCGTTTTTATGCTTTTTTACGCTTTAAAAAGCAGAAAAAAGGGCCTCAAAACGTGTGTTTTTGCTAAAAAAAAGCATTTTAAAGCATTTTAGATCGTTGAAATCGTTTCAAATAGAAGCAATATTAATAAAACAATAAAAAAAAATTCGTTTTTTTTATGCTTTTTTTACGCTTTAAAAACGCAGATTAAAGCTCAAAACGTGCTTTTTTGGGCCAAAAATAAGCATTTTAAAGCATTTTAGATCGTTGAAACCCTTTAAAATGGGCGCAATATTAACAAAAACGAATAATAAAAAATTCGTCGTTTTATGCTGTTTACGGGGTTAAAACGCAGTTTAAAAACTAAAAATGTGCTTTTTTTTGCTTAATAAGCATTTTCGGCATTTTACACCCCGTTAAAAGGGGGTTTAAATAGAAGCAATATTAATAAAAACGAATAAAAAAAAAATTGTTTTTTTATGCTTTTTTTTACGCGTTAAAACGCAGATTAAAGCTAAAACGTGCTTTTTTTTGTTTAAAATAAGCTTTTTTCAAGCTTTTTAAAGATCGTTGAAATCTTTTAAAAATAGAAACAATATTAAAAAAAACGAATAATAAAAAATCGTCGTTTTTATGCTTTTTTTCGCGTTAAAACGCGGTTAAAGCTCAAAACGTGCTTTTTTGCTTGCATTTTTCAAGCATTTTAGATGGGTTGAAATCTTTCCCAAATAGGCGCAAATTAAAAAAAAAGGGAAAAAAAAATTTCGTCTTTTTTTTTGCTGTTTTTACGCGTTAAAACGCAGATTAAAGCTCAAAACGTGCTGTTTTGTTTTAAAATAAGCATTTTCAAGCATTTTAAAATCGTTGAACCCCGTTAAAAATAGACGCAATAAAAATAAAAACAAAATAATAAAAATTTCGTCTTTTTTATGCTTTTTTTTACGCGTTAAAACCAGAATAAAGCTCAGAGCGTGCTTTTTTTGTTAAAATAAGCATTTTCAACCCAAGATCGTTGAAACCCTTTCCCAAATAGACGCAATTTTTAAAAAAACGAATAAAAAAAATTTCCTTTTTTTATGCTGTTTTACGCGTTAAAACCCCGTTTAAAAACTAAAAACTTGCTGTTTTTGAAAAGCATTTTCAAGCATTTTAGATCGTTGAAATCTTTCCCAAATAAACAATATTTAAAAACGAATAATAAAAAATTCGTCGTTTTATGCTGTTTTACGGGGGAAAAACGCAGATTAAAACTCAAAACGTGCTGTTTTAAAAAAATAAGCATTTTCAAGCTTTTTTACATCGTTGAAATCGTTCAAATAGACGCAATTTTTAAAAAAACGAATAATAAAAATTTCGTCTTTTTATGCTTTTTTTACGCGTTGAAACGTTGTTTAAAAAGCTAAAAACGTGTTTTTGCTAAAATAAGCATTTTAAAAGCTTTTTAAATCGTTGAAATCGTTCAAATAGACATTAAAAAAAACGAATAAAAAAAAATTTCTTTTTTTAATGCTGTTTTACGCGTTAAAACGGGTTAAAAAGCTAAAAACGTGCTGTTTTTGCTAAAAAAAAGCTTTTTCAAGCATTTTGATCGTTGAAATGAAAAAAAGGAAGCAATATTAAAAAAAAACGATAAAAAAAAATTCGTCTTTTTTAAATCTTTTACGCAAAAAGCAGTTAAAGTTTTAAAAACGTGCTGTTTTGCTAAAAAACTTTTTTCAAGCTTTTTTAGATCTTTTGAAATCGTTCAAATAAAAACCAATATTAAAAAAAAACAAATAAAAAAAAATTCGTCTTTTTTATGCTGTTTTACGCGTTAAAACGCAGATTAAAGCTCAAAACGTGCTGTTTTGCTAAAATAAGCATTTTCAAGCATTTTAATCGTTGAAATCGTTCAAATAGACGCAATATTAATAAAAAAACGAATAATAAAAATTCGTCGTTTTATGCTGTTTTACGCGTTAAAAACGCAGATTAAAGCTCAGACGTGCTGTTTTGCTAAAATAAGCATTTTCAAGCATTTTAGATCGTTGAAATCGTTCAAATAGACGCAATATTAATAAAAACGAATAATAAAAAATTCGCGTTTTATGCTGTTTACGCGTTAAAACGCGATTAAAAGCTCAAAACGTGCTGTTTTGCTAAAATAAGCATTTTCAAGCATTTTAGATCGTTGAAATCGTTCAAATAGAAGCAATATTAATAAAAACGAATAATAAAAATTCGTCGTTTTATGTGTTTTACGCGTTAAAACGCAGATTAAAAGCTCAAAACGTGCTGTTTTGCTAAAATAAGCATTTTCAAGCATTTTACATCGTTGAAATCGTTCAAATAGACGCAATATTAATAAAAACGAATAATAAAAATTTCGTCGTTTTATGCTGTTTACGCGTTAAACGCTGATTAAAGCTCAAAACGTGCTGTTTTGCTAAAATAAGCATTTTCAAGCATTTTAGATCGTTGAAATCGTTCAAATAGACGCAATATTAATAAAACGAATAATAAAAATTCGTCGTTTTATGCTGTTTTACGCGTTAAAACGCAGATTAAAGCTCAAAACGTGCTGTTTTGCTAAAAAAGCATTTTCAAGCATTTTAGATCGTTGAAATCGTTCAAATAGAAGCAATATTAATAAAAACGAATAATAAAAATTCGTCGTTTTATGCTGTTTTACGCGTTAAAACGCAGATTAAAGCTCAAAACGTGCTGTTTTGCTAAAAAGCATTTTCAAGCATTTTAGATCGTTGAAATCGTTCAAATAGACGCAATATTAATAAAAAACGAATAATAAAAAATTGTCGTTTTATGCTGTTTTACGCGTTAAAACGCGATTAAAGCTCAAAACGTGCTGTTTTGCTAAAATAAGCATTTTCAAGCATTTTAGATCTTTGGAAATCGTTCAAATAGACGCATATTAATAAAACGAATAAAAAAAAATTCGTCGTTTTATGTGTTTTACGCGTTAAAACGCAGATTAAAGCTCAAAACGTGCTGTTTTGCTAAAAAGCATTTTCAAGCATTTACATCGTTGAAATCGTTCAAAAGACGCAAATTAAAAAAAAACGAATAATAAAAATTTCGTCTTTTTTATGTTGTTTTACGCGTTAAAACGCTGATTAAAGCCAAAAGGGCTGTTTTGCTAAAATAAGATTTTCAAGCATTTTAGATCGGGGAAATCGTTCAAATAGACGCATATTACAAAAAAACGAATAATAAAAATTGTCGTTTTATGCTGTTGTACGCGTTAAAACGCAGATTAAACCCTCAAAAGGGCTGTTTTGCTAAATAAGCATTTTCGCATTTTGGATCGTTGAAATCGTTCAAATAGACGCAATATTAAAAAAAAACGAATAATAAAAATTTCGTCGTTTTATGCTGTTTTACGCTTTAAAAAAACGTAGAAAAAAAGCTCAAAACGTGTTTTTTGCTAAAATAAGCATTTTCAAGCATTTTAGATCGTTGAAATCGTTCAAATAGACGCAATATAATAAAAAACGAATAATAAAAATTTCGTCGTTTTATGCTGTTTACGCGTTAAAACGCAGAATAAAGCTCAAACGTGCTGCTTTTGCTGAATAAGTACTTTTCGCATTTTAGATCGTTGAAATCGTTCAAATAGACGCAATATTAATAAAAAACGAATAATAAAAATTTCGCGTTTTATGCTGTTTTACGCGTTAAAACGCCGATTAAAGCTCAAAAACGTGCTGTTTTGCTATAATAGCATTTTCAAGCATTTTAATCGTTGAAATCGTTCAAATAGAAGCTAATATTAATAAAAAACGAATAAAAAAAATTCGTCGTTTTATGCTGTTTTACGCGTTAAAACGCAGATTAAAGCTCAAAACGTGCTGCTTTGCTAAAACATAAATTTTCAGCATTTTACATCGTTGAAATCGTTAAATAACGCAATATTAATAAAAACGAATAATAAAAATTAGCGTTTTATGCTTTTTACGCGTTGAAGTGATTAAAGCTCAAAACGTCGTTTCTAAAATAAGTAATTTCAAGCATTTTGATCGTTAAACCGTTCAAATAAGACGCATGTTATCGAATAATAAAATTGTCGTTTTTATGCTGTTTACGCGTTAAAAACGCAGATTAAAGCTCAAAACGTGCTGTTTTGCTAAAATAAGCATTTTCGCATTTTAGATCGTTGAAATCGTCAAATAGAGCAATATTAATAAAAACGAATAATAAAAATCGTCGTTTTATGTGTTTTACGCGTTAAAACGCAGATTAAAGCTCAAACGTGCTGTTTTGCTAAAAAAGCATTTTCAAGCATTTTAGATCGTTAAACCGTTCAAATAGACGCAATATAATAAAAAACGAATAATAAAAATCGTCGTTTTATGCTGTTTTACGCGTTAAAACGCGATTAAAGCTCAAAAACGTGCTGTTTTGCTAAAATAAGCATTTTCCGTTTTTAGATCGTTGAAACGTTCAAATAGACGCAATTAAATAAAAACGAATAATAAAAATTTCGTCGTTTTAGCTTTTGCGCGTTAAAACGCAGATTAAAGCTCAAAACGTGCTGTTTTGCTAAAATAAGTTTTCAGCATTTTAATCGTTGAAATCGTTAAAAAGACGCAATTAAAAAAACGAATAATAAAAATTTCGTCGTTTTATGCTGTTTTACGCGTTAAACGGATTAAATCAAAACGTGTGTTTTGCTAAAAATAAGATTTTCGCATTTTAGATCGTTGAAATCGTTCCAAAACGCATTAAAAAAAGATAAAAAAAAACTCTTTTAGGTTTTTTTCCCCAAAAAC
>NW_027046505.1:0-24261 GCF_025399875.1 Dalotia coriaria | reverse complement strand
TTTTTTTTAAATAAGCTTTTCCCCATTTTGATCGTTGAAATCATTTAAATAGAAGAAATATTAAAAAAAAACGAATAAAAAAAAATCGTCTTTTTTATGCTGTTTTACGCTTTAAAAAACGCAGTTTAAAGCTAAAAACGTGCTGTTTTGTTTTCCCATTTTCAAGCATTTTAGATCGTTGAAATCGTTCAAAAAAGACGCAAATTAATAAAAACGAATAAAAAAAAATTTCGTCTTTTTTATGCTGTTTTAGGGTTAAAACGAGTTTAAAAAGCTCAAAACGGCTGTTTTGCAAAAAAAGTTTTTTCGCATTATAGATCGTTGAAATCGTTTAAATAGAAGAATATTAAAAAAACGAATAATTTGTTTTTTTATGTTTTTTTACGCGTTAAAACGCAGATTAAAGTCAAAACGTGCTTTTTTGCTAAAATAATTTTCAAGCATTTAGATCGTTGAAATCGCTCAAAAGACGCAATATTAAAAAAAAACAAAAAAAAATTTCGCGTTTTATGCTTTTTTACGCGTTAAAACGCAGAAAAAAGCTCAAAACGTGCTGTTTGCTAAAATAAGCTTTTTCAATTTTTAGATCGTTGAAACGTTCAAAAGAAGCAAATTTTAATAAAAACGAATAATAAAAATTTCCGTCTTTTTTATGTGTTTTACGCGTTAAAACGCAAAATAAACCAAAACGGCTGTTTTTTAAAATAAGCTTTTCGCATTTTAGATCGTTGAAATCTTTCCCCGACGCAATATTAATAAAAACGAATAATAAAATTTCGTCGTTTTTATGCTGTTTAGCAAAACGCAGATTAAACTCAAAACGTGCTGTTTTGCTAAAATAACATTTTCAAGCATTTTAGATCGTTGAAATCGTTCAAAAGACGCAATATTAATAAAAACGAATAATAAAAATTTGTCTTTTTTATGTTTTTTACGCGTTAAAACGCAGAAAAAAACTAAAAGGGCTGTTTTGCTAAAAAAACATTTTAAAGCATTTTAGATCGGGGGAAAACCGTTCAAAAGAAGCAATATTAAAAAAAACGAATAATAAAAATCGTCTTTTTTATGCGTTTTACGCGTTAAAACGCAGATTAAAGCTAAAAAGGGCTTTTTTGCAAAATAAGCATTTTAAACATTTGATCGTTGGAATCGATCAAAACGCAAAAAAAAATAAAAACGAATAAAAAAAATTTCGTCGTTTTTGCTGTTTTACGCGTTAAAACGCAGATTAAAGCTCAAAACGTGCTGTTTTCAAAATAATTTTTCAAGCATTTTAGATCGTTAAAACGTTCAAATAGAAGCAATATTAAAAAAAAAACGAATAATAAAAATTTGTCCTTTTTATGCTTTTTTACGCGTTAAAACGCAGATTAAACTAAAAAACGTGCTGTTTTGCTTAAGCATTTTCAAGCTTTTTTAGACGGGGAACGATCAAATAGACGCAAAAAAATAAAAACGAATAATAAAAATTTCCGTTTTATGCTGTTTTACGCGTTAAAACGCAGTTAAAAAACCTGTTTTGCTAAAATAAGCATTTTCAAGCATTTTAGACGTTGAAATCGTTCAAATAGAAGCAATATTAATAAAAACGAATAAAAAAAATTTCGCCCTTTTTTGTTGTTTTACGCTTTAAAAACGCAGATTAAAGCTCAAACGTTTGTTTTGCTAAAATAACATTTTCAAGCATTTTGATCTTTGGGGAAATGTTTAAATAAAAAATATTAATAAAACGAAATAAAAAAATCGTCATTTTATGTTTTTTTTACGCGTTAAACGCAGTTTAAAAGCTAAAAACGTGCTGTTTTGTAAAATAAGCTTTTTCAAGCATTTTAGACGTGAAATCGTTCAAAAGACGCAATATTAATAAAAACAATAAAAAAAATTTCGCGTTTTATGCTGTTTTAGGGTTAAAAACGCAGATTAAAGCTCAAACGTGCTGTTTTGCTAAAATAAGCATTTTCGCTTATGATCGTTGAAATCGTTTAAATGAAGAAATTTTAAAAAAACGAACAATAAAATTCGTCATTTTATGCTTTTTTACGCTTTAAAACGCAGTTTAAAAATAAAAACGTGCTGTTTTGCTAAAAAAAAACATTTTCGCATTTTAGATCGTTGAAATCGCTCAAAGACGCAATATTAAAAAAAAACGAATAATAAAATTTCGTCGTTTTTATGCTTTTTTTCCCTTAAAACGCAGAATAAAGCCAAAACGTGCTGTTTTGCAAAATAAGCATTTTCAAGCTTTTTTAGATCGTTGAAATCGTTCAAATAGAAGCAATTTTTAAAAAAACGAATAATAAAAATTCGTTTTTTTTATGATTTTACGAGTTACCCAGTTTAAAAAGCCCAAAAGGGCTGTTTTGCTAAAATAAGCATTTTCAAGAGGATCGTTGAAACGTTCAAATGAGAAATAAAAAAAAAAAACGAATAAAAAAAAATTTGTCGTTTTAGGGTTTTTTTACGCGTTAAAACGCATAAACCCCAAAACGTGCTGTTTTGCAAAATAAGATTTTCAAAGATCATTGAAATCGTTCAAATAGACGCAATTTTAAAAACGAATTAAAACCTTTTTATGTTGTTTTGGGGAAAACGCAGAAAAGCTCAAAAGGCTGCGCTAAAAAAAGTTTTTCAACATTTTAGATCGTGAAATCGTTAAAAAGGGCAATATTAATAAAAACAAATAATAAAAATTCGTCTTTTTTATGCTGTTTTACGCGTTAAACGCAGTTTAAAAGTAAAAACGTGCTTTTTTCAAAAAAGCATTTTCAAGCATTTTAGATCTTAAAACATTCAAATAGACGAAATATTAAAAAAAACGAATAAAAAAATTTTTGTCGTTTTATTATTTACGCGTTAAAACGCAGATTAAACTCAAAAAGGGCTTTTTTTAAAATAAGCATTTTCAAGCATTTTAGATCGTTGAAATCGTTCAAATAGACGCAATATTAATAAAACGAATAATAAAAATTTCGTCGTTTTATGCTGTTTTACGCGTTAAACGCGATTAAAGCTCAAACGTGCTGTTTTGCAAAATAAGCATTTTCAAGCATTTAGATCGTGAAATCGTTCAAATAGAGCAATATTAATAAAACGAATAATAAAAATTCGTCGTTTTATGCGTTTTACGCGTTAAAACGCAGATTAAAAGCTCAAACGTGCTGTTTTGCTAAAATAAGCATTTCAAGCATTTAGATCGTTGAAATCGTTTAAATAGAAGCAATATTATAAAACGAATAATAAAAATCTGTCTTTTTATGCTGTTTTACGCGTTAAAACGCAGATTAAAGCTCAAACGTGCTGTTTTGCTAAAATAAGCATTTTCAAGCATTTTAGATCGTTGAAATCGTCAAAAGACGCAATATTAATAAAACGAATAATAAAAATTCTGTCGTTTTATTGCTGTTTACGCGTTAAAACGCAGATAAAGCTCAAAACGTGCTGTTTTGCTAAAATAAGCATTTTCAAGCATTTTAGATCGTTGAAATCGTTCAAATAGAAGCAATATTAATAAAAAACGAATAATAAAAAATTCGTCGTTTTATGTTGTTTTACGCGTTAAAACGCAGATTAAAGCTCAAAACGTGCTGTTTTGCAAAATAAGCATTTTCAAGCATTTTAGATCGTTGAAATCGTTCAAATAGAAGCAAATTAATAAAACGAATAATAAAAAATTCGTCTTTTTTATGCTGTTTTACGCGTTAAACGCAGATTAAAGCTCAAAACGTGCTGTTTTGCAAAAATAAAAACATTTTCAAGCATTTAGATCTTTGAAATCGTTCAGACGCTAAATAAAAAATTAAAACGTCGTTTTATGCGTTTTAGCGTTAAAACGCGATTAAAAGCTTCAAACGGCGTTTTGCAAAATAAGCATTTTCGGATTTTAATCGTTGAAACGTTCAAAAGAAGCAATATTAAAAAAAAATAAAAATTGTCGTTTTTATGCTGTTTTACGCGTTAAAACGCGATTAAAAGCCAAACGTGCTTTTTGCTAAAAAAGCATTTCAAGTATTTTGATCGTTGAAATCGTTCAAAAGACGCAATATTAATAAAACGAATATAAAAAATTTCGTCGTTTTTATGTGTTTAGGGTTAAAAAACGCTGTTTAAAGCTCAAAAGGGCTGTTTTGCTAAAATAGCATTTTCAAGCATTTTAGATCGTTGAAATCGTTCAAATAGACGCAATATTAATAAAAACGAAAAATTTAAAACGTCGTTTTATGTGTTTTACGCGTTAAAAACGCAATTAAAAGCTAAAAAACGTGCTTTTTTGCTAAAATAAAGCATTTTCAAGCTTATAGATCGTGAAATCGTTTAAAAGAAGCAATATTAAAAAAAACGAATAAAAAATTTCGTATTTTATGCTGTTTTACGCGTTAAAACGCAGATTAAATAAAACGTCTGTTTTTGCTAAAATAAGCATTTTCAAGCATTTTGATCGTTGAAAATCGCCAAATAGACGCAATATTAATAAAACGAATAAAATTAAATTTCGTCGTTTTATGCTGTTTTACGCGTTAAACGCAGAATAAAGCACAAAACGTGCTGTTTGCTAAAATAAGCATTTTCAAGCATTTTAGATCGTTGAAATCGTTAAAAAGAGCAATATTAATAAAAAACGAATAATAAAAAAATTCGTCGTTTTATGTGTTTTACGCGTTAAACGCAGATTAAAAGCTCAAAACGTATTGTTTTGCTAAAATAAGCATTTTCAAGCATTTTAGATCGTTGAAATCGTTCAAAGACGCAATAAAAAAAAAAACGAATAATAAAATTCGTCTTTTTTAAAGGTGTTTTACGCGTCAAACGCAGATTAAAGCTCAAAACGTGCTGTTTTGCTGAAATAAGATTTTCAAGCTTTTTAGATCGTTGAAATCGTTCAAATAGAAGCAATATTAATAAAAACGAATAATAAAAATTCGTCGTTTTTATGCTGTTTTACGCGTTAAAACGCAGATTAAAGCTCAAAACGTGCTGTTTTGCTAAATAAGCATTTTCAAGCATTTTTGATCGTTGAAATCGTTCAAATAGACGCAATATTAATAAAAACGAATAATAAAAATTTCGTCGTTTTATGCTTTTTTACGTTAAAACGCAGATTAAAGCCCAAACGTGCTGTTTTGCTAAAATAAGCATTTTCAAGCATTATAGATCGCTGAAACCGTTTAAATAGAAGCAATATTAATAAAACGAATATGCGCCGGCTTTATGCTGTTTACGCGTTAAAACGCAGATTGTGCCCGGGAAACGCGTTGTTTTGCGTCCAGCTTACTTTCAAGCATTTAGATCGCTGGAAATCACCGCTCAACAGACGCAATATTAATAAAAACGAATAATAAAATTTCTGTCGTTTTATGCTGTTTTACGCGTTAAAACGGCGAATAAAGCACAAAACGTGCTGTTTTAGCTAAAATAAGCATTTTCAAGCATTTTAGATCGCTGAAATCGTTCAAATAGAAGCAATATTAATAAAAACGAATAATAAAAATTCGTCGTTTTTATGCTGTTTACGCGTTAAAACGGCAGAATAGCCCAAAACGTGCTGTTTGCAAAATAAGCATTTTTCAAGCATTTTAGATCATTGAAATCGTTCAACAGACGCAATATTAATAAAAAACGAATAATAAAAATTTCGTCGTTTTTATGTTGTTTTACGCGTTAAAAACGCAGATTAAAGCTCAAACGTGCTGTTTCGCTAAAATAAGCATTTTCTGCTATTTTAGATCGTTGAAATCGTTCAACAGAAGCAATACATGTTCAACAATAAAAATCTGTCGTTTTATGTTGTTTTACGCGTTAAAACGCAGATTAAAGCTCAAAAACGTGTTGTTTTGCTAAAATACATTTTCTCAAGCATTTTAGATCGTTGAATCTTCATTCAACAGGATCGCAACATACGAAAAACGAATAATAAAAATTTTGTCGTTTTATGCCATTTACGCGCTAAAACGCAGATTAAAGCTCAAAACGCTGTTTTGCCAAAATAAGCATTTTCAAGACGATCGTTGAAATCGTTCAAATAGAAGCAATATTAATAAAACGAATAATAAAAATTCGTCGCTGTTTTACGCGTTAAAACGCATTAAAAGCTCAAAACGTGCTGTTTTGCAAAAAAATAAAAACATTTTCAAGCATTTTTAGATCGTTGAAATCGTTCAAATAGACGCAATATTAATAAAAACGAATAATAAAAATTCGTCGTTTTATGCTGTTTTACGCGTTAAAACGCAGATTAAAGCTCAAAACGTGCTGTTTTGCTAAAATAAGCACTTTTCAAGCATTATAGATCGTTGAAATCGTTTAAATAGAAGCAATATTAATAAAAAACGAATAATAAAAATTCGTCATTTTTATGCTGTTTTACGCGTTAAAACGCAGATTAAAGCTCAAAACGTGCTGTTTTGCTAAATAAGCATTTTCAAGCATTTTGATCGCTGAAATCGCTCAAATAGACGCAATATTAATAAAAACGAATAATAAAAATTTCGTCGTTTTTATGCTGTTTTACGCGTTAAAACGCAGAATAAAGCACAAAACGTGCTGTTTTGCTAAAATAAGCATTTTCAAGCATTTTAGATCGTTGAAATCGTTCAAATAGAAGCAATATTAATAAAAAACGAATAATAAAAAATTCGTCGTTTTATGCTGTTTTACGCGTTAAAACGCAGATTAAAGCTCAAAACGTATTGTTTTGCTAAAATAAGCATTTTCAAGCATTTTAGATCGTTGAAATCGTTCAAATAGACGCAATAAAAATAAAAACGAATAATAAAAAATTTCGTCGTTTTATGCTGTTTTACGCGTTAAAACGCAGAATAAAGCTCAAAACGTGCTGTTTTGCTAAAATAAGCGTTTTCAAGCATTTTAGATCGTTGAAATCGTTCAAATAGACGCAATATTAATAAAAACGAATAATAAAAATTTCGTCGTTTTATACTGTTTTATGCGTCAAAACGCAGATTAAAGCTCAAAACGTGCTGTTTTGCTGAAATAAGCATTTTCAAGCATTTTAGATCGTTGAAATCGTTCAAATAGAAGCAATATTAATAAAAAACGAATAATAAAAATTCGTCGTTTTTATGCTGTTTTACGCGTTAAAACGCAGATTAAAGCTCAAAACGGCTGTTTTGCTAAAATAAGCATTTTCAAGCATTTTAGATCGTTGAAATCGTTCAAATGAGCAATATTAATAAAAACGAATAATAAAAATTCGTCGTTTTATGCTGTTTTACGCGTTAAAACGCAGATTAAAGCTCAAAACGTGCTGTTTTGCTAAAATAAGCATTTTCAAGCATTTTAGATCGTTGAAATCGTTCAAATAGAAGCAATATTAATAAAAACGAATAATAAAAATTCGTCGTTTTATGCTGTTTTACGCGTTAAAAACGCAGATTAAAAGCTAAAAACGTGCTGTTTTGCTAAAATAAGCATTTTCAAGTATTTTAGATCGTTGAAATCGTTCAAATAGACGCAATATTAATAAAAACGAATAATAAAATTTCGTCGTTTTATGCTGTTTTACGCGTTAAACGCTGATTAAAGCTAAAAACGTGCTGTTTTGCTAAAAAAAGCTTTTCAAGCATTTTAGATCGTTGAAATCGTTCAAATAGACGCAATATTAATAAAAACGAATAATAAAAATTTCGTCGTTTTATGCTGTTTACGCGTTAAACGCAGATTAAAGCTCAAAACGTGCTGTTTTGCTAAAATAAGCATTTTCAGCATTATAGATCGTTGAAATCGTTCAAATAGACGCAAAAAAAATAAAAACGAATAAAAAAAATTTGTCGTTTTATGCTGTTTTACGCGTTAAACGCAGAATAAAAAAACGTTGTTTTTTTAAAAAGCGTTTTCAAGCTTTTTAAAATCGTTGAAATTTTAAAATAGAGAAAATTTTTAATAAAAACAAAAAAAAAAACGCGTTTTATATTTTTTTGCGTAAAAACGCAGATTAAAGCTCAAAAGGGCTGTTTTCCCCTGAAAAAACTTTTTCAAGCATTTTGATCGTTGAAATCGTTCAAATAGAAGAAATATTAAAAAAAAACGAAAAAAAAAAATTCGTCGTTTTATGCGTTTTACGCGTTAAAACGCAGATTAAAGTCAAACGGCTTTTTTTTAAAAATAAGCATTTTCAAGCTTTTTAGATCGTTGAAATGTTCAAAAAGACGCAATATTAATAAAAACGAATAAAAAAAAATTTCGTCGTTTTATGTGTTTTACGCGTTAAAACGCAGATTAAAGCTAAAAAACGTGCTGTTTTGCTAAAATAAGCATTTTCAACATTATAGATCGTTGAAATCGTTTAAATAGAAGCAATATTAAAAAAAACGAATAAAAAAAATTTTTCGTCATTTTATGCTTTTTTTACGCGTTAAAACGCAGATTAAAGCTCAAAGGGCTTTTTTGCAAAAATAAGCATTTTCGCATTTTAGACGTTGAAATCGCTCAAATAGCCAATATTAATAAAAACGAATAAAAAAAATTTCGTCGTTTTATGCTGTTTTACGCTTTAAAAACGCAGAATAAAGCACAAACGGCTTTTTTGCTAAAAAAGCATTTTCAAGCATTTTAGATCGTTGAAATCGTTCAAATAGAAGCAATATTAATAAAAACGGAATAAAAAATTCGTCGTTTTTATGCTGTTTTACGCGTTAAAACGCAGATTAAAACTCAAAACGTGCTGTTTTGCTAAAATAAGCATTTTCAAGCATTTTAGATCGTTGAAATCGTTCAAATAGACGCAATATTAATAAAAACGAATAATAAAAATTTCGTCGTTTTTATGCCTGTTTTTACGCGTTAAAACGCAGATTAAAGCTCAAAACGTGCTGTTTTGCTTTAAAATAAAGCATTTTCAAGCATTTTAAGATCGTTGAAATCACGTTCAAATAGACGCAATATTAATAAAAAACGAATAATAAAAATTTCGTCGTTTCTATGCTGCTTTACGCGTTAAAACGCAGATTAAAGCTCAAAAACGTGCTGTTTTTTTTTGCTAAAAGTAAATAATTTTCAAGCATTTTAGATCGTTGAAATCACGTTCAAATAGACGCAATATTAATAAAAAACGAATAATAAAATTTCGTCGTTTTTATGCACCGGTTTGCGTTAAAACGCAGAATAAAGCTCAAAACGTGCTGTTTTGCTAAAATAAGCATTTTCAAGCATTTTTAGATCGTTGAAATCGTTCAAATAGACGCAATATTATTAATAAAACGAATAATAAAAATTTCGTCGTTTTTGTACTTGTTTTACGCGTTAAAACGCAGATTAAAACTCAAAACGTGCTGTTTTGCTTTAAAATAAGCATTTTTCAAGCATTTTAGATCGTTGAAATCGTTCAAATAGAAGCAATATTAATAAAAACGAATAATAAAATTCGTCGTTTTTTTATGCTGTTTTACGCGTTAAAACGCAGATTAAAGCTCAAAACGTGCTGTTTTGCTAAAATAAGCATTTTCAAGCATTTTGAATCGTTGAAAATCACGTTCAAATAGACGCAATATTAATAAAAAACGAATAATAAAAATTTCGTCGTTTTTATGCTGTTTTACGCGTTAAAACGCAGATTAAAGCTCAAAACGTGCTGTTTTGCTAAAATAAGCATTTTCAAGCATTTTAGATCGTTGAAATCGTTCAAATAGACGCAATATTAATAAAAAACGAATAATAAAAATTTCGTCGTTTTATGCTGTTTTACGCGTTAAAACGCAGAATAAAACTCAAAACGTGCTGTTTTGCTAAAATAAAAGCATTTTCAAGCATTTTAGATCGATGAAATCGTTCAAATAAGCAATATTAATAAAAACGAATAATAAAAAAATTCGTCGTTTTATGCTGTTTTTACGCGTTAAAACGCAGATTAAAACAAACATTGCTGTTTTGCTAAAATAAGCATTTTCAAGCATTTTTAGATCGTTGGAATCGATCAAATAGACGCAATAAAAATAAAGCAGATAATAAAAAGAAATTTCGTCGTTTTATGCTGTTTTACGCGTTAAAACGCAGATTAAACTAAAAACGTGCTGTTTTGCTAAAATAATCATTTAAATTTTAGATCGTGAAATCGTTCAAAAGAAGAATATTAATAAAAACAATAATAAAAATTCGTTTATGCTGTTTTACATTAAACGCAGATTAAAGCTCAAAGTGTTTTGCTAAAAAGCATTTTAATTTAACTGATTTCAAAAAATATTAATAAAAAATAATAAAAAATGTTCATGGTTTTAGTTAAAACGCTATAAATAACGTGTTTTTGCTAAAGTTTTCAAAAAATTTTAATTTAGAATCGTTCAAAAGACGCATATTAATAAAATATAAAATATTCAAATGTTTTATTTTTTTAAAACCAGAATAAAGCTAAACTGCTTTTTTTAAAATAAATTTTCAAGCATTTTTTGCTAAATTTCAAAATAAAATTAATAAAAACGAATAAAAAAATTCGTCGTTTTATGCTGTTTATTAAAACGCAGTTAAAGTCAAACGTGTTGTTTTGCTAAAATAAGCTTCAAGCATTTTAGATCGTGAAATCGTTCAAATAGACGCAATATAAATAAAAACGAATAATAAAATCGTCGTTATTATGCTGTTTTACGCGTTAAAACGCAGAATAAAGCTTCAAAACGTGCTGTTTTGCTAAAATAAGCATTTTCAAGATTTTAGATCGTTGAAATCGTTCAACTAGACGCAAATTAATAAAAACGAATAATAAAAATTTCTGCGTTTTTATGCTGTTTTACGCGTTAAAACGCAGATTAAAGCTCAAAACGTGCTGTTTCTAAAATAAGCATTTTCAGCATTTTAGATGGTTGAAATCGTTCAAATAGAAGCAATATTAATAAAACGAATAATAAAAATTGTCGTTTTATAGCTGTTTTACGCGTTAAAACGCAGATTAAAGCTCAAAACGTGCTGTTTTGCTAAAATAAGCATTTTCAAGCATTTTAGATCGTTGAAATCGTTCAAAAGACGCAACTATTAATAAAAAACGAATAATAAAATTCGTCGTTTTATGCTGTTTTACGCGTTAAAACGCAGATTAAAGCTCAAAACGTGCGTTTTCTAAAATAAGCATTTTCAAGCATTTTAGATCGCTGAAATCGTTCAAATAGACGCAATATTAATAAAACGAATAATAAAATTGTCGTTTTATGCTGTTTTACGCGAAAAAACGCAAAATAAAGCTAAAGGGCTGTTTTGCAAAATAAGCATTTTCGCATTTTGATCGTTGAACGTTCAAAAAAAGCAAAAAAAAAAACGAATAATAAAATTCGTCGTATTTTGCTGTTTAAGCATTAAAGCAGATTAAAGCTCAAACGCTGTTTTGCAAAAAATTTAAACATTTTAGATCGTTTAATCGTTAATAGCGATAAATAAAACGAAAATAAAAATTGTCGTTTTATATGATTACGCGTTAAAACCAGATTAAAAGATCGTTGTTTCTAAAAAAATATTAATAAAATTAATAATGAAATCGTCAATTAGTTTATTATTAATAAAACGAATAAAAAAAACGTCTGTTTTGCTTAAAAAGATTTTCGCATTTTGATCGTTGAATCATCAAATAGCGAATAAAAAAAAGAATCATAAAATTGCGTTTTGCTAAATTAAGTTATTCAAATTTGAGTTAAAGCATAAATAGAGCAATATTAAAAAACGAATATAAAAGCATTTTATGTTGAACGTTCAAATAAAGCAATTAAAAATCAAAAGTTTTTCTAAAATAAGCATTTTAAGCATTTTAGATTTGAAAATCGTTCAAATAGAAACGTTTTTTAAAAAAGATTTAAAATTTCGTCGTTTAATTGTTTTAAGTTAAAAAACGCAGATAAAGCTCAAAAGGGTTTTTTAAAAATGCTTTTTAAGCGTTAAACGCAGAAACAGCTCAAAAGAGCAATTTTCTAAAAAACAATTTAAAATTGTCGTTGTTATCGTTTTCGTAAAACGCAGATTAAAAGCATAAAAAATTCTGTTTTTATGTGTTTTCACGCGTTAAAACGCAGATTAAGCTCAAAAGTCGTTTTGTAAAAAAGATTAATAAATTTAGTCGTTTATGTTTAAGAAAAAAAAAAGCAAAAAATTCGCTTTTTGCTAAATAAGTTTTAACGATTTAGATCGCGAAAGTTCAAAAGAGCAATATTAATAAAAAAAAATTTCAAGTCGTTTTAATGTTGTTTTACGCGTTAAATAGAGAATATAATCAAAACGCTGTTTTGTAAAATAAGCATTTTCAAGCATTTTAGATCGTTGAAATCGTTCCAATAGAAGCAATATTAATAAAAACGAATAATAAAAATTCGTCGTTTTATGCTGTTTTACGCGGCAAACGCAGAATAAAAGCTCAAACGTGCTGTTTTGCTAAATAAGCATTTTCAAATACCGGTGATCGTTGAAATCGTTCGCTAAATAACAGACGCAATATTTAATAAAAACGAATAATAAAAAATTCTGTCGTTTTATGCTGTTTTACGCGTTAAAACGCAGATTAAAAGCCTCAAACGTGCTGTTTTGCTAAAATAAGCACGCCATTTTGTAGATCGTTGAAACCGTTCAAATAGACGCAATTAAAAAATAAAAACGAATAATAAAAATCTCGTCGTTTTATGTTGCTCTACGCGTTAAAACGCAGAATTTCAAAACGTGCTGTTTTGCTATGCTAAAATACATTTTCAGCATTTTAGATCGTTGAAATCGTTCAAATAGACGCAATATTAATAAAAAAAAAAAACGAATAATAAAAATTTCCCTGTCGTTTTTATGCTGTTTTACGTTAAAAACGCAGATTGCGCTCAAAACGTGCTGTTTTGCTAAAATAAGTATTTTTCAAGCATTTTAGATCGTTGCAAATCGTTCAAATAGACGCAATATATTAATAAAAACGAATAAAATTTCGTCGTTTTATGCTGTTTTACGTTAAAACGCAGAATAAAGCCTTCAAAACGTGCTGTTTGCTAAATAAGCATTTTCAAGCATTTTAGATCGCTGAAATCGTTCAAATAGACGCAATAAAATAAAAACGTATAATAAAAAATTCTGCCGTTTTATGTTGTTTTACGCTATTAAACGCAGATTAAAGCTCAAACGCTGTTTTGCTAAAATAAGCATTTTTCAAGCATTTTAGATCGCTGAAATCGTTCAAATAGACGCGCAATGCAAAATAAAACGAATAATGTACCTTCGTCGTTTTTATGCTGTTTTACGCGTTAAAACGCAGAATAAAGCTCAAACGTGCTGTTTTTACAAAATAAGCGTCTTTCTGCTTATTTTAGATCGCTGAAATCGTTCAAATAGACGCAATAATAATAAAAACGAATAATAAATATTTCGTCGTTTTATGCTGTTTTACGCGTTAAAACGGCGATTAAAGCTCAAAACGTGCTGTTTTGCTAAAATAAGCATTTTCAAGCATTTTAGATCGTTGAAATCGTTCAAATAGACGTGCAATAAAAATAAAACGAAAAAATGCAGTAAATTTCTGTCGTTTTATGTTGTTTTACGCGTTAAAACGCAGAATAAAAGCTCAAAACGTGCTGTTTTGCTAAAATAAGCATTTTCAAGCATTTTAGTCGCTGAAAATCGTTCAAATAGACGCGCAATATTAATAAAAAACGAATAATAAAAATTTCTGTCGTTTTATGTTGTTTTACGCGTTAAAACGCAGATTAAAAGCTCAAAACGTGCTGTTTCGCTAAAATAAGCATTTTCTGCCATTTTAGACCGCTGAAAATCGTTCAAAGCCGGTGCGCCTTCGCGCCGCACCAACAGCGCCCCGCAACGCGCCTCAAACGGGCAAAAATGTTATTTCAAAGCGACGGAACGCTAAACGCTATTTAGCCAAAACCAGAAATAATAAAAATTCGTCGTTTTATGTTGCGTTTTACGTTAACGCAGATTAACGCTGCCCCAAACGTGCTGTTTTGTTAAAATAAGCATTTTCAAGCATTTTAGATCGTTGAAATCGTTCAAATAGACGTTAATAAAAATAAAACGAATAATAACAAATTCATCGTTTTATGTTGTTTTACGCGTTAAAACGCAGGATTAAAGCTCAAAACGTGCTGTTTTGCCAAAATAAGCATTTTCAAGCATTTTAAATCGTTGAAATCGTTCAAAATAGACGCGCCATTAATAAAAACGAATAATAAAAATTTCTTTCGTCGTTTTATGCCGCTTTACGCGTTAAAACGCAGATTAAAAGCTCAAAACGTGCTGTTTTGCTAAAATAAGCATTTTCAAGCATTTGTATCGCTGAAATCGTTCAAATAGAAGCAATATTAATAAAAACGGCCAATAAAAATTTCGTCGTTTTATGCTGCTTACGCGTTAAAAACGCAGATTAAGCTTTCCAAAACGTGCTGTTTTGCTAAAATAAGCATTTTCTTACATTTGTGATCGTTGAAATCGTTCAAATATGACGCAATAAAAAATAAAAACGAATAATAACAAATTCATCGTTTTATGCGCTGTTTTACGCGTTAAACGCAGATTAAAGCTCAAAAACGTGCTGTTTTGCTAAAATAAGCATTTTCAAGCATTTTAAATCGTTGAAATCGTTCAAATAGACGCAATATTAATAAAAAAACGAATAAATAATAAAAAATTTCGTCGTTTTATGCTGCTTTTACGCGTTAAAACGCAGATTAAAGCTCAAAACGCGCTGTTTTGCTAAAAAATAATCATTTTCAAGCATTTTAGATCGTTGAAATCGTCTTCAAATAGAAGCAATATTAATAAAAAAAAACGAATAATAAAAAATTCGTCGTTTTATGCTGTTTTACTTACTAAAACGCAGATTAAAAGCTCAAACGTGCTGTTTTGCTAAAATAAGCATTTTCAAGCATTTTAGATCGTTGGAAATCGTTCAAATAGACGCAATATTTAATAAAAAAAACGAATAATAAAAATTTCGTCGTTTTTATGTTGTTTTACGTTAAAAACGCTGATTAAAGCTCAAAACGTGCTGTTTTGCCAAAATAAGCATTTCAAGCATTTTAGATCGTTGAAATCGTTCAAATAGACGCAACATTAATAAAAACGAATAATAAAAATTTCGTCGTTTTATGCTGTTTTACGCGTTAAAACGCAGAATAAAAGCTCAAAAACGTGCTGTTTTGCCAAAATATGCATTTTCAGGCATTTTAGATCGTTGAAATCGTTCAAATAGACGCAATATCAATGTTCAGCCAATAAAGTACCCCGTCGTTTTATATGTTTTACGCGCTAAAACGCAGATTAAAGCTCAAAACGTGCTGTTTTGCTAAAAATAAGCATTTTCAAGCATTTTAGATCGTTGAAATCGTTCAACAGACGCAATATTAATAAAAAACGAATAATAAAAATTTCGCCGCGTTTTATGCTGTTTTACGCGTTAAAACGCAGAATAAAGCTCAAACGTGCTGTTTTGCCAAAAATAAGCATTTTCGCATTTTAGATCGTTGAAATCGTTCAAATAGACGCAATTATTAATAAAACGAATAATGAAAAAATTCCCCGTCATGTTTTATGCTGTTTTACGCGTTAAAAACGCAGAATAAAAGCTCAAAAACGTGCTGTTTTGCTAAAATAAGCATTTTCTTTACGCATTTTGTGATCGTTGAAATCGTTCAAATAGACGCAATATTAATAAAAAAACGAATAATAAAAATTTGTCGTTTTTATGCTGTTTTACGCGTTAAAAACGCAGATTAAAAGCTCAAAACGTGCTGTTTTGCTAAAATAAGCATTTTCAAGCATTTTAGATCAAGCTGGAATCGATCAAATAGACGCAATAAAAAATAAAAACGACAATAAAAATTTCGTCGTTTTATGCTTTACGCGTTAAAAACGCGCAGATTAAAGCTCAAAACGTGCTGTTTTGCTGTAACAAGCATTTTCAAGCATTTGTGACGTTGAAATCGTTCCACAGAAGTAATATTAATAAAACGAATAAAAAAATTTTGCCGTTTTTATGCTGTTTTACGAGTTAAACGCAGATTAAAGCTCAAACGTGCTGTTTTGCTACAAAATAAGCATTTTCAAGCATTTTATCGTTGAAATCGTTCAAATACGTTAAAATAAAAACGAATAATAAAATTTCTGTCGTTTTATAAAGGTTTTTACGCGTTAAAACGCAGAATAAAAGCTCAAAACGTGCTGTTTTGTTAAAATACATTTTAAGCATTTTAGATCGTTGAAATCGTTCAAATAGACGCAATATTAATAAAAAAAACGAATAATAAATATTTCGTCGTTTTTATGTTGTTTTACGCGTTAAACGCAGATTAAAGCTCAAACGTGCTGTTTTGCTAAAATAAGCATTTTCTGGATTTTAGATCGTTGAAACGTTCAAATAGACGCAATATTAATAAAAACGAATAATAAAAATTTCGTCGTTTTATGTTGTTTTACGCGTTAAAACGCGGCGCAGATTAAAGCTCAAAACGTGCTGTTTCGCTAAAATAAGCATTTTCAAGCATTTTAGATCGTTGAAATCGTTCAAACAGCCAATATTAATAAAAAACGAATAATAAAATTTCGTCGTTTTATGCTCTTTACGCGTTAAAACGCAGATTAAAGCTCAAACGTGCTGTTTCGCTAAAATACATTTTCAAGCATTTTAGATCGTTGAAATCGTTCAAATAGAAGCAATATTAATAAAAAAACGAATAATAAAAATTTCGTCGTTTTTATGTTGTTTTACGCGTTAAAAACGCAGAACAAGCTCTCAAAACGTGCTGTTTTGCTAAAATAAGCATTTTCAAGCATTTTAGATCGTTGAAATCGTTCAAATAGAAGCAATATTAATAAAAACGAATAATAAAAAATTCGTCGTTTTATGTTGTTTACGCGTTAAACGCAGATTAACGTCAAAACGTGCTGTTTTACAAGTAAAATAAGCATTTTCAAGCATTTTAGATCGTTGGAAATCGTTCAAAATAGACGCAATAAAAAAATAAAACAAATAATAACAAATTCATCGTTTTATGCTGTTTTACGTGCGTTAAACGCAGAATAAAAGCTCAAAACGCGCTGTTTTGCTAAAAATAAGCATTTTCAAGCATTTTAGATCGTTGAATGTTCAACAGACGCAATATTAATAAAAAACGAATAATAAAAATTTCGTCGTTTTATGCTGTTTTACGCGTTAAAACGCAGATTAAAGCTCAAAACGTGCTGTTTTGCTAAATAAGCATTTTTCAAGCATTTTAGATCGTTGGAACTGTTCAAATAGACGCAATATTAATAAAAAACGAATAATCAAAATTTCGTCGTTTTGGCGCTGTTTTACGCGTTAAAGCGCAGAATAAAGCTCAAAACGTGCTGTTTTGCTAAAAATAAGCATTTTCAAGCATTTTAGATCGTTGAAATTGTTCAAATAGAGCAATATTAATAAAAAATGAATACTAAAAAAATCTGCCGTTTTATGTTGTTTTACGCGTTAAAACGCAGATTAAAAGCTCAAAACGTGCTGTTTTGCTAAAACAAGCATTTTCAAGCATTTTAGATCGTTGGAATCGGAAATGGACGCAATAAAAATAAAACGAATAATAAAAAATTTGTCGTTTTATGTTGTTTTACGCTGTTAAAACGCAGATTAAAGCTCAAAACGTGCTGTTTTGCTAAAATAAGCATTTTCAAGCATTTTAAATCGCTGAAATCACCGTTCAAATAGACGCAATATTAATAAAAAAACGAATAATAAAATTTCGTCGTTTTATAAGCTGCTTTACGCGTTAAAAACGCAGATTAAAAGCTCAAAAACGTGCTGTTTTGCTAAAAATAATCATTTTCAAGCATTTTTAGATCGCTGGAAATCAGTTCAAATAGAAGCAAATATTAATAAAAAACGAATAATAAAAATTCGTCGTTTTATGTTGTTTTACGCATTAAAACGCAGATTAAAGCTCAAAAAACGCTGTTTTGCTAAAATAAGCATTTTCAAGCATTTTAGATCGTTGAAATCGTTCAAATAGACGCAATATTAATAAAACGAAATAATAAAAAAATTTCGTCGTTTTATGCTGTTTTTAAGCGTTAAAACGCTGATTAAAGCTCAAAACGTGCTGTTTTGCTAAAATAAGCATTTTCAAGCATTTAGATCGTTGAAATCGTTCAAATAGACGCACATTAATAAAAACGAATAATAAAAATTTCGTCGTTTTATGCTGTTTTACGCGCTAAACGCAGAATAAAGCTCAAAACGTGCTGTTTTGCTAAAATAAGCATTTTCAGGCATTTTTAGATCGTTGAAATCACCAAATAGACGCAATATTAATAAAAACGAATAATAAAAATTTCTGTCGTTTTTTATGCTGTTTTACGCATTAAAAACGTGATTAAAAGCTCAAAACGCGCTGTTTTGCTAAATAAGCATTTTCAAGCATTTTAGGATCGTTGGAAATCGTTCATAAATAGACGCAATATTAATAAAACGAATAATAAAAATTCCTTGCCGTTTTTATGCTGTTTTACGCGTTAAAACGCAGAATAAAGCTCAAAACGTGCTGTTTTGCTGCAAAATAAGCATTTTCGCCATTTTAGATCGCTGAAATCGTTCAAATAGACGCGCGCAATATACAATTCTCAATAAAAAACGAATAATAAAAATTTGTCGTTTTTATGCTGTTTTACGCGATAAAAAACGCAGAATAAAAGCTCAAACGTGCTGTTTTGCTAAAATACATTTTCAAGCATTTTAGATCGTTGAAATCGTTCAAATACCCGCATTATTAATAAAACGAATAATAAAAATTTCGTCGTTTTTATGTTGTTTTACGCGTTAAAATCCGCAGATTAAAAGCTCAAAACGTGCTGTTTCGCTGTGTCAGTTACTTTCAAGCATTTTAGATCGTTGAAATCGTTCAAATAGAAGCAATATTAAATAAAAAAACGAATAATAAAAAAAATTTCGTCGTTTTATGCTGTTTTACGCGTTAAAACGCAGAATAAAGCCTGAAAACGTGCTGGGTTTTGCTGCTAAATAAGCATTTTCAAGCATTTTAGATCGTTGAAATCGTTCAAATAGAAGCAATATTAATAAAAAACGAATAATAAAAAAAATTCGTCGTTTTATGCTGTTTTACGCTAAAACGATTTCAACGCCTTCAAACGTGCTGTTTTGCTAAAATAAGCATTTTCAAGCATTTTAGATCGTTGAATCGTTCAATAGACGCAATAAAAATAAAACGAATAATAACAAAATTCATCGTTTTATGCTGTTTTACGCGTTAAACGCAGATTAAAAGCTCAAACGTGCTGCTGTTTTGCTAAAATAAGCATTTTCAAGCATTTTAAATCGCTGGTTCCGTTCAACAGACGCAATATTAATTTAAAAAAAACGAATAATAAAAAATTTTGTCGTTTTATGCTGCTTTACGCGTTAAAACGCAGATTAAAGCTCAAACGCTGTTTTGCTAAAAAATAATCATTTTCGCTAAGCATTTTAGATCGTTGGAAATCGTTCAAATAGAAGCAATATTAATAAAAACGAATAATAGTAATTCGTCGTTTTATGCTGTTTTACGCATTAAACGCGATTAAAGCTCAAACGTGCTGTTTGCTAAATAAGCATTTTCAAGCATTTTAGATCAAGCCAGAAATCGTTCAAATAGACGCAATATTAATAAAAACGAATACTGTACCTTCGTCGTTTTATGCTGTTTTACGCGTTAAACGCTGATTAAAGCTCAAAACGCTGTTTTGCTGTACAAGTATTTTCAAGCATTTTAGATCGTTGAAATCGTTCAAATAGACGCAAATATTAATAAAAAACGAATAATAAAAAAATCTTCGTCGTTTTATGTTGTTTACGCGTTAAACGCAGAATAAAAGCTCAAAACGTGCTGTTTTGCTAAAATAAGCATTTTCGTAGCATTTTAGATCGCTGGAAATCGTTCAACAGACGCAATATTAACAAAACCAATAATAAAAAATTTCCCTGTCGTTTTATGCTGTTTCGCTAAACGCAGAATAAAAGCTCAAAACGTGCTGTTTTGCTGGGAAATAAGCATTTTCCAAGCATTTTAAATCGAAATCGTTCAAATAGACGCAATATTAATAAAAAACGAATAATAAAAAATTTCGTCGTTTTTATGTTGCTTCACGCGTTAAACGCAGATTAAAGCTCAAAACGTGCTGTTTTGCTAAAATAAGCATTTTCAAGCATTTGTGATCGTTGAAATCGTTCAAATAGAAGCACATTAATAAAACGAATAATAAAATGTTGTCGTTTTATGCTGTTTTACGCGTTAAAACGCTGATTAAAGCTCAAAACGTGCTGTTTTGCTAAAATAAGCATTTTCAAGCATTTAGATCGTTGAAATCGTTCAAATAGACGCAATATTAATAAAAACGAATAATAAAAATTTCTGTCGTTTTTATGCTGTTTTACGCGTTAAACGCAGAATAAAACTCAAAACGCGCTGTTTTGCTAAAATAAGCATTTTCAAGCATTTAGATCGTTGAAATCGTTCAAATAGAAGCAATATAATAAAAAAAACGATTAATGAAAATCTGTCGTTTTATGCCGTTTTACGCGTTAAACGCAGATTAAAGTTCAAAACGTGCTGTTTTGCTAAAAATAAGCATTTTCAAGCATTTTTTAGATCGTTGAAACGCCCAAATAGACGCAATATTAATAAAACGAATAATAAAATTCGTCGTTTTATGCTGTTTTACGCGTTAAAACGCAGATTAAAGCTCAAAACGTGCTGTTTTGCTAAAATAAGCATTTTCAAGCATTTTAGATCGTTGAAATATTCAGAAGTAATATTAATAAAAAACGAATAATAAAAATTCATCGTTTTATGCTGTTTTACGCGTTAAAAACGCAGAATAAAAGCTCAAACGTGCTGTTTTGCTAAAATAAGCATCTCGCGATTTTAGATCGCTGGAAATCGTTCAAATAGATGCAATATTAATAAAACGAATAATAAAATTGTCGTTTTTATGCTGTTTTACGCGTTAAAACGTTAATAAAGCTCAAACGTGCTGTTTTGCTAAAATAAGCATTTTCAAGCATTTTAGATCGTTGAAATCGCCTAAATAGACGCGCAATATTAATAAAAACGAACGGCAAAATTTCGTCGTTTTTATATGCTGTTTTACGCGTTAAAACGGCAGAATAAAGTTCAAAAACGTGCTGTTTTATTAAAATAAGCATTTTCATGCATTTTAGATCGTTGAAATCGTTCAAATAGAAGCAATATTAATAAAAACGAATAATAAAAATTGTCGTTTTATGCTGTTTTACGCGATAAAACGCAGATTAAGCTCAAAACGTTGTTTTGCTAAAATAAGCATTTTCAAGCATTTTAGATCGTTGAAATGTTCAAATAGACGCAATAAAAATAAAACGAATAATAACAAATTCATCGTTTTATGCTGCTTTACGTTGGGGTGCAGATTAAAGCCTCAAAACGTGCTGTTTTGCTAAAATAAGCATTTTCAAGCATTTTAAATCGTTGAAATCGTTCAAATAGACGCAATATTAATAAAAAACGAATAATAAAAATTTCGTCGTTATGTTGCTTTACGCGTTAGCAGATTTCAAAAGCCTCAAAACGTGCTGTTTTGCTAAAATAAGCATTTTCAAGCATTTTAGATCGTTGAAATCGTTCAAATATAGGCTTTTCGGGCCATTAATAAAAAACGAATAATAAAAAATTTCGTCCTTTTATGCTGTTTTACGCGCTAAAACGCAGATTAAAGCTCAAAACGTTTTCGTTTTGCTAAAAATAAGCATTTTCAAGCATTTTAGATCGCTGAAAATCGTTCAACAGACGCAAATATTAATAAAAACGAATAATAAAAATTCTCGTCGTTTTTATGCTGTTTTACGCGTTAAAACGCGGCGATTAAAAGCTCAAACGTGCTGTTTTACAAAATAAGCATTTCGCTTACTATAGATCGCTGAAACGCTTTAAATAGAAGCTACATTAAAAAAACGAATAATAAAAAAATTCGTCATTTTTATGCTGTTTTACGCGTTAAAACGCAGATTAAACCGCAAAACGTGCTGTTTTATTAAAATAAGCATTTTCGCTATTTTTAGATCGCTGAAATCGCCTCAAATAGACGCAAATATTAACAAAAAACGAATAATGTACCCCGTCGTTTTTATGCTGTTTTACGCGTTAAAAACGCAGAATAAAAGCTCAAAAACGTGCTGTTTTGCTAAAATAAGCATTTTCAAGCATTTTAGATCGCTTGAAATCGTTCAAATAGAAGCAATATTAATAAAAACGAAAAAAAAAAAACCCGTCGTTTTATGCTGTTTTACGCGTTAAAAACGCAGATTAAAGCTAAAAAAACGTGTTTTTTGCAAAAATAAGCATTTTCGCCATTTTTGATCGTTGAAATCGTTCAAAGGGAAATTAAAAAAAAAACAAAATAAAAAAAAATTCGTCGTTTTATGCTTTTTTACGCTTAAAAACGCAGAAAACCCTAAAAAAACGTGCTGTTTTGTTTAAATAAATTTTCAAGCTTTTTAGATCGGGGAAATCGTTCCAATAGAAGCAAATTAATAAAAACGAATAAAAAAAATTTGTCGTTTTATGCTGTTTTACGAGTTAAAACGCAGATTAAAGCTAAAAACGTGCTTTTTTGCAAAAAATAAGCTTTTTTCAAGCTTTTTGTGATCGTTGAAATCGTTCAAATAGACGAAAATAAAAAAAAAAACGAATAATAAAAATTTCGTCTTTTTTATGCTGTTTTACGCTTTAAAAAACCGCAGAAAAAAACCCTCAAAACGTGCTGTTTTGCTAAAATAAGCTTTTTCAAGCATTTTAGATCGCGGGAAATGTTAAAAAGGCCTTAATAAAACGAATAAAAAAAATTTTTGTCGTTTTGCGCTTTTGGGTTAAAAAGGAAAAGCTAAAAACGGCGTTTTGCTAAAAAATTTTGATTTTAATCGTTAAACTTTAAATAACCCTTTAATAAAACGTTAAAAAAAATTTTTTTTTTAGTTTTTTTTAGCTAAAAACGCGTTGCTAAAAACCCTTTTTTTAAAATGATTTTCCCCAAAATTTTAAAAAACGTTAAAAAAATTTTTCCAAAACAAAAAAAATTTTTTTATGCTGTTTTGCTTAAAAGCTTAAAAAAACGGCTGTTTTGAAAAAAATAACCCCCAAAAAAAGATTTAAAAATCGTTTTTGCCTAAAAAAAAAAAAAAAAACCCCCTTTTTTTTTTTTTAGTTTTAAAGCGTAAACCTAAAGGCTTTTTTAAAAAAAAGTTTTTATTTTGTTTTTTAAATCGTTTACGCTTTAAAAAAAAAAAAAAAAATTTGCGTTTTTCTGTTTTAGCTTAAAACCGTTAAAGTAAAAAAGGCTTTTTTAAAAAAAAATTTTTTTTTTTCTTTTAAATCTTTTAAAAAACGCTTAAAAAAAATAAAAAAACGTCTTTTTTATTGTTTTAGCAAAAAACGAATTTTAAAAAAGCTTTTTTAAAAAAAAAAAAATTTTTTAAATTTTTTTTGGGCCCAAAACGCAATTAAAAAAAACGTTTTTTTTTTTTTGGTTTTTTAGCGTTAAAAAAAAAAAAAACCAAAACGTTTTTAAAAAAAAAATTTTCCCTTTTAAACGTTTTTAAAAAAAAAAAAAAAAAAAAAAAATTTTCCTTTTAGTTTTTTACCGAAAAAAAATTAAACCCCAAAACCCAAAATAAATTTTCGTTTTTATTTTCCTTAAAAACGCAATAAAAAAAAAAAAACGTAAAAAAATTTCTTTTTAGCTTTTTTACCGTTAAAAACGCAAAAAATAAAACCGGGTTTTTAAAATGCTTTTAAGTTTTTAGGTTAAAACGTTCAAAAGGTTTTTTAAAAAAAAAAAAAGCTTTTTTTTTCCTTTTAAAAAATTTAAAAAACTAAAATGCTGTTTTAAAAAAATAAGAATTTTAAGCAAACTTTGGTTTTTAAATAAAGCCCCATTAAAAAAAAAAAAAAAAAATTTCGTTTTTTGGTTTTTAAAACGAAATTAAAAGTAAAACGGTATTTTAAAAAAAAATTTTTTTCTTTTTTTGGGGGAAATGCTCAAATAAAATTTTTAAAAAAAAATAAAAATTTTTTTTTTGCGTTTTAGGGGAAAAAAGGAAAAGGTTTTTAAAAAAGCATTTTCAAATTTTAGACCCTTTGAAATCTTAAAAAAGCAATTTTAAATAAAAAAAACTAAAAAATTGTCGTTTTATGTTTTTTACGCGAAAAAAAATTAAAAAAATTTTTTTAAAAAAATTTTGTTTTTGGAAATGTTCAAATAGAGAAATATTAAAAAAAAAAAAAATTTTTTATTTTT
>NW_027046504.1:0-24277 GCF_025399875.1 Dalotia coriaria | reverse complement strand
TAAAAAACGACGAAATTTTTATTATTCGTTTTTATTTTTATTGCGTCTATTTGAACGATTTCAACGGTCTAAAAATGCTTGAAAATGCTTATTTTAGCAAAACACCACGTTTTGAGTTTTAATCTGCGTTTTAACGCGTAAAACAGCATAAAAAAACGACGAAATTTTTATTATTCGTTTTTACTTTCTTATTGCGTCTATTTGAACGATTTCCGGTCTAAAATGCTTGAAAATGCTTACTTTAGCAAAACACCACGTTTTGAGCTTTTAATCTGCGTTTAACGCGTAAACAGCATAAAAACGACGAATTTTTATTATTATTCGTTTTTTATTAATAATATTGCGTCTATTTGAACGATTTCAACGACTAAAAGGCTTGAAAAGTCGCTTTATTTTAGCAAAACAGCACGTTTGAGCTTTATTCCCGCGTTTCACGCGTAAAACAGCATAAAAATCGACGAAATTTTTATTATCTGTTTTATTTTTATTGCGTCTATTTGAACGATTTCAACGATCTAAAAAGCTTGAAAAATGCTTATTTTAGCAAAACAGCACGTTTTGAGCTTTAATCTGCGTCAACGCGCAAAAACAGCATAAAAAACGACGAATTTTTTATTATTCGTTTTTATTACTATTGCTTCTATTTGAACGACTTCAACGATTTAAAATGCTTGAAAAATGCTTATTTTAGCAAAGAAAAAGTATCAGTGTTTTGAGTTTATTCTGCGTTTTAACGCGTAAAACAGCATAAAAACGACGAAATTTTATTATTCGTTTTTATTAATATTGTGCGTCTATTTGAACGTGATTTCAACGATTTAAAATGCTTGAAAATGCTTATTTTAGCAAAAACAGCACGTTTTGAGCTTTATTCGCGTTTTAACGCGTAAAATGCTACAAAACGACGAAATTTTATTATTCGTTTTTATTTTATTATGTCTATTTGAACGATTTCCCAACGATTCAAAATGCTTGAAAATGCTTATTTTAGCAAAACAGCACGTTTTGAGCTTTAATCTGCGTTTTAACGCGTAAAACAGCATGTAAAACGACGCAATTTTATTATTCGTTTTTTATTAATATTTACAGTTTATTTTAACGATTTTAACGATCTAAAATGCTTGAAAATGCTTATTTTGTTTCAGCACGTTTTGAGTTTTTAATCTGTTTCAACGTGTTCGCGCAAAAACGACGAAATTTTTTATTATCTGTTTTTATTAATATTGCGTCTACCTGAACGATCAACGATCTAAATGCTTGAAAAATGCTTAATTTCAGCAAAACAGCTCGCCTATTTTAATCGCGTTTACCGCGTAAAACAGCTTAAAACGACGAAATTTTTATTATCTGTTTTATTAATATTGCTTATTTGAACGATTTCAACGATCTAAAAATGCTTGAAATGCTTATTTTAGCAAAACAGCACGTTTTGAGCTTTAATCTGCGTTTTACCGCGTAAAACAGCATAAAAATGGACGAATTTTATTATTCGTTTTTATTAATATTGCTTCTATTTAAACGATTTCAACGTGATCTAAAATGCCAGTAAATGCTTATTTTAGCAAACAGCACGTTTTGAGCTTTATTCTGCGTCGAACGCAGCAAAACAGCATGTAAAAACGACGAAATTTTTATTATTCGTTTTTATTTTATTGCGCTCGACGAACACTTCAACGATCTAAATGCCTGTAAATTGCTGATTTTAGCAAAACAGCACGTTTTGCGCTTTTTAATCTGCGTTTTAACGCGTAAAACAGCATAAAAACGACGAAATTTTATTATTCGTTTTATTAATATTGCTTCTTCTTGAACGATTTTTTAACGATCTAAAATGCTTGAAAAATGCTTATTTTAGCAAAATGTTAATGTTTTGAGTTTTTAATCTGCGTTTTAAGGGAAAACGATAAAACGACAAATTTTATTATTGTTTTATTTTTGCTTATTCACATTTAAGTCTAAAATGCTTTGAAAATGCTTATTTAGCAAAACAGACGTTTTTTAATCTGCTTTTAACTAAAAATGAACGTTTTTATATTCTATGCTTAATATGTTATTTAAAACATTTGACTTAATTTAGAAAACAATTTTAAAAGCTTTTTTATCGTTTTAATAAAATGCATAATAAAATTTATCTTTTTATTTTTTATCTATTTGAACGTATTTCACGATTAAAATGCTTAAAATCTATTTTATTTAACAAAAAAGACGTTTTGAGTTTAATCTGCGTTTACGCTAAAATAAACGATTTAAATTGATTTTTTATTATTCGTTTTTGAATATTGCATTTATTAAGTTTAAGCAAAAACAGAAAATGATTTTACTGTTTTACCGTAAAATAATTGACGTTTAACTTAACTTTATAATTCAAATTGCTTTATTGTCATTTCAATGATTGGCTATTTAATGCTTTCAAGAAAACAGCAGTTAAAGAGCTTTTATTGCGTTTTAGCTTAATATTGTTTAAACGTAAATTAATATGATTTTTATTAATTGCTTATTTGAAATTTCGTTAGATTAAAATCTTGAATGCTTATTTCAGCAAAAAACGTTTTGATTTACTTTTTAAGCGTATAGCTATAACCGTTTTACCGTTAAAACGTTTTAAAAACGAATTTTTATATTACGTTTTTAAATTTTAAAATGCTTAACGTTTAAAAACAAACGTTTGAAATTTATTATTAGTAAACCTATTTTGTATTAACGTTTTATTAATAGTTTAAAATTGCTCTTTTTGAAGATTTCAAGTTTTAATGCTAAAATTTATTTAACATTAAACACAATTTATTTAATCTTTTTAAACGGCAAACGCTTTTGAAGCAATTTTTAAGTTTTAAATTAAATGCTAATTTTTATATTTCACGTTTAAATCTTGTTATTTGAAGCATTTAACACTAGATTTTTAATTGCGTTTTTAGAAAAATTTAACGACAATTTTATTATTCGTTTATTATTATAAGACACATTTTGAGCTTATCTTTTTAAGCTTAAATGCTTATTTTAGCAAATAATTTGAATTCTTTTTTTAACGTAAAACAGCATAAAAGCTTTTAATTGCTTTTACTAAAACATAAACGATTTCTTTTATTGTTTTTAAATGTTATTTTAGAAAACGAATTTAGTTTAAATGCGTTTTTACGTAAACATAAACGATTTTGATTTTAATTCGTTTTTAAAATAGCGCATATTTAACGGTTTTTATTATCTTTTTTTAAAATCTCATTTGAACGTTTAACGATTTAATGCTTAAAATTAATATGGCCAATTTTGATTTTTTTATTAATATGCTTTTTTACGTATAAACTAACAAATTTTTTAATTTTTTTAATAAACATACGTTTGACTTTATACGTTTTACTGTAAATAGCTATGAAATTTTTTATATACATTTTTTTAATTGTTTTTTAACGCATAAAATTTAAAATGTTTTTTAAAAAACCGTTTTATTAATTTTCCTTAAAACGTTAAACGACGAACGATTTTATATTCTTTGAAAATGCTTTTTGAAAATTTCAACGTTCTTGAGCTTTAACTGCTATTTACCTAAAACAACGTTAAAGTTGAATTTTTTTTCGTTTTTTAATATTGCTCTATTTGAACATTTTATCTAAAATGTTGTAAAATGCTTATTTTTAAAAACTCAGTTTTGAAAGCTTTAATCTGCTTTTAACGCAAAACAGCAGTATGACAATTTTTAATTATTCGTTTTTAAATTTTTTAAACGATTTTTATTTAAATCGATTTAAATTTATTTTTGAAAATTTATGAGCTAAAATGCTTAACGTGTATTTTAAACTGCACTTTACTTTAATCGCTTTTAACGAGGTTTTAATTATAATAGGAATTTTGTTATTTGTTTAAATGTTCTTTTGAACGTTTCAACGATTAATAATCTTGAATTTACTTTAAAAACAGCAGTTTGAGTTTTATTCTGCGTTTTACGGTAAAAAGCAAAACGCAAATTTTTATTATTCGTTTTTTTTTTTTTTTTTTGGTCTTTTGAACGATTTCAACGATAAAATCTTAAAAAACTTATTTTGAAAACCCTTTTTTGAGCTTTAATCTGCTTTTTAACGCGTAAAACCTTAAAAACGACGAAATTTTTATTATTCTTTTTTTATTAATACTGCGTCTTTTGAATATTTCAACGATCTAAAATGCTTAAAAACTTTTTTAAAAACCCCCGGGCCGTTTTGAGTTTTTTATTCGCTTTTTTAACGCGTAAAACAACATTAAAACGAGGGAAATTTTTTATTTTTTCGTTTTTTTTTTTTTATTGCGTCTATTTGAACATTTCCAACGATCTAAAATGCTTGAAAATGCTTATTTTAGCAAAACAGCACTTTTTGAGCTTTAATCTGCGTTTTTAACGCGTAAAAAAACATAAAACGACAAAAATTTTTCTATTCTTTTTTTATTAATATTCTCTTTTGAACGATTTCAACGATCTAAAATGCTTGAAAATGCTTTTTTTTAAAAAACAGCTTTTAATTTTATTCTGCGTTTTAACGCGAAAAACCCTTAAAAAAACGACAAAATTATTCTTTTTTATTTTTATTGGGGTCTATTTGAACGATTTCAACGATCTAAAATGCTTAAAAATGCTTTTTTTAGCATAACACCCTTTTTGAGTTTTTAATCTGCTTTTTAACGCGTAAAAAAACTTTAAAAACGACAATTTTTTTTATTCGTTTTTATTAATATTGCTTCTATTTGAACGATTTCAACGATCTAAAATGCTTGAAAATGCTTATTTTAGAAAAAACAGCACGTTTGAGCTTTAACTGCTTTTTAAGGGCAAAAACCAAAAAAACGACAAAAATTTTTTATTATTCTTTTTTTATTAATATTGGGGTCTATTTGAACGATTTCAACGATCTAAAATGTTTTGAAAATGCTTATTTTAAGCAAAAAGCACTTTTTGAGCTTTAATCTGCGTTTTAACGCGTAAAAAAACATAAAAGGGAAAAATTTTTTTATTTTACGTTTTTTATTAATATTCCCGTCTATTTGAACAAAATTTCAACGATCAAAATGCTTGAAAATGCTTATTTTAGCAAAACAGCACGTTTTGAGTTTTTAATCTCGTTTTAACGCGAAAAACAGCTTAAAAACGACGAATTTTTATTATTCTTTTTTTATTAAAAATTGCTTCTATTTGAACGATTTAAACGATCTAAAAGGGCGAAAATGCTTTTTTTAAAAGCAAAACAGCACGTTTTGACCCAATCTGCTTTTTCCCCCGGAAAACTGCATAAAACGACAAAATTTTTTATTATTCGTTTTTTTTTTTAAAATTTTGCCAGGCGATTTAAACGATCTAAAATCGAAAATGCTTTTTTTAGCAAAACGGCACTTTTTTGGGCAATCAGCGTTTTAACGCGTAAAACAGCAAAAAAACGGACAAAATTTTTTTATTATTTTTTTTTATTAATATTGCGTCTTTTGAACGATTTCAACGATCTTCTTGAAAATCTTTTTTTTAGCAAAACAGCACTTTTTGAGCTTTAACCCTGCGTTTTAACGCGAAAAACAACAAAAAACGACAGAAATTTTATTATTCTTTTTTTTTTAATTTCTTCTATTTGAACGTTTCAACGATCTTCTTGAAAATGCTTTTTTTAAAAACCCGTTTTTGAGCTTTAACCCTGCTTTTTTAACGCGTAAAAAAACATAAAAACGACAAATATTTTATTATTCTTTTTTTTATTAATATTGCGTCTATTTGAACGTTTAACGTTTAAAATGTTTGAAAATGCTTTTTTTAGCAAAACAGCACGTTTTGAGTTTTAATCGCGTTTTAACGCGAAAAAACAGCAAAAAAACGACAAATTTTTTTTATTATTCGTTTTTTTTTTTTTTTATTGGGGTCTTTTGAAGGGGATTTCAACGATCTAAAACCCCTTTGAAAATGCTTATTTTAGCAAAACAGCACGTTTTGACCCAATCTGCTTTTTCCCGCGAAAAACAGCATAAAATGACAAAATTTTTTATTATTCTTTTTTTTATTAATATTGCTTTTTTTTAAAAACGATTTCTCCGACCCAAAAATGCTTGAAAATGCTTTTTTTAGCAAAACAGCACGATTTGAGTTTTTAATCTGCGTTTTAACGCAAAACAGCATAAAACGGCTTTTTATTATTCGTTTTTATTAATATTGGGTCTATTTGAAGGGTTTAAGGGGATCTAAAATGTTTAAAGCAAAACAGCACGTTTTGAGTTTAATCTGGTTTTAATTAAAAACACAAAAAGGGCGCAAATTTTTTTATTATTCTTTTTTTATTAATTTTTTTCTTTTTTGAACGATTTCAAGGGATCTAAAATGTTTGAAAATGCTTTTTTAAAAAACAGCATTTTTATTTTTTTTCTGCGTTTTAACTCGAAAAATAGCAAAAAAAACGACAAATTTTTTTATTTTCGTTTTTTAATATTGATTCTTTTTTGAACGATTTCAACGATCTAAAATGCTTGAAAATCTTTTTTTGGGCAAAACAGCACGTTTTGAGTTTTAATCTGCGTTTAACGCGAAAAAGGGCAAAAAAAAGGGAGGGAATTTTTATTATTTTTTTTTATTAATATTGCGTCTTTTGAAGGGTTTAAACGATCAAAAAACGCGAAAATTTTTATTTTAGCAAAACAGCCGTTTTGAGTTTTAATCTGCTTTTTTAACGCGAAAAACCATAAAATGACAAATTTTTTTATTTTTCTTTTTTTTATTAATATTGTTTTTATTTAAACGTTTTCCCCAACGATCTAAAATGTTTTGAAAAATGCTTATTTTAGCAAAAAAAGCACTTTTTGAGTTTTAACTGCGTTTTTAACGCGTAAAACAGCATAAAACGGGGAAATTTTTTTTTTTCCTTTTTTTAATTTTTGCTTCTATTTGAACAAATTTCAACGATTTTAAAATGTTTTGAAAATGCTTTTTTTTCCCAAAACAGCACGTTTTGAGTTTTAATCTGCGTTTTAACGCGTAAAACAGCATAAAACGGGGAATTTTTTATTATTCTTTTTTTTATTAATTTGCGTCTATTTGAACGATTTCAACGATCTAAAATGTTTGAAAATGCTTATTTTAGCAAAACAGCACTTTTTGAGCTTTATTCCGTTTTAACGCGTAAAACCAAAAAAACGACGGAAATTTTTATTTTTCTTTTTTTTTTTATTGCGTCTTTTTTTGGAACCGTTTTCAACGACCCAAAAAAGCAAAATGTTTATTTTAAAAAACAGCACTTTTTGGGTTTTAATCTGCCCCTTTTTAACGCGTAAAACAGCAAAAAAAACGACAAAATTTTTATTATTCGTTTTTTTATTAATATTGTTTCTTTTAAAACGCCCAACGTTTTAAAAATTTGAAAATGTTTTATTTTAGCAAAAAAAGCACGTTTTGGGGCTTTAATCTGCGTTTTAACGCTAAAAAAACATAAAACGAAAAAATTTTTTAATTATTCGTTTTTTTCATTATTGCGTCTATTTGAAGGGATTTAAAACGTTCTAAAATCTTGAAAATGTTTTTATTTTAAAACCGCACGTTTTGAGTTTTTATTCTGGTTTTAACGCGTAAAACAGCATAAAAACGACGAAATTTATATTATTCGTTTTTTTTTTTATTGGGGTCTATTTGAACGTGATTTCAACGTCTTCTTGAAAATGCTTTTTTAGCAAAACAGCACGTTTTGAGTTTTAATCTGCGTTTAACGCGTAAAAAAACATAAAACGACAAATTTTTTTATTATTCTTTTTTTAAAATTGTTTCCCCTTTTTGGGATTTCAACGATCTAAAATGCTTGAAAATGCTTTTTCCCCAAAAACAGCACTTTTTGAGTTTTAATCTCTTTTAAGGGTAAAAAAACAAAAAAAGGGCAAAATTTTTTATTATTCGTTTTTAAATTATTGCGTCTATTTGAACAACAAGATCTAAAAATGCTTGAAAATGCTTTTTTTTTGGCAAAACAGCACTTTTTGGGGCTTTTAATCTCCCTTTTTTAACGCGAAAAAACAGCATAAAAAAGGGGACAAAATTTTTTTATTATTCGTTTTTATTAATATTTTTTCTATTTAAAACGATTTTAACGATCTAAAATACTTGAAAATGCTTATTTCAGCAAAACAGCACGTTTTGAGCTTTAACGCTGTTTTAACGCGTAAGTTCGCGCATAAAAACGACGAAATTTTTATTATTTGTTTTTTATTAATATTGCGCCTATTTGAACGATTTCAACGATCTAAAATGCTTGAAAATGCTTATTTTAGCAAAACAGCACGTTTTGAGCTTTAATCTGCGTTTAACGCGTAAAACAGCATAAAACGACGAAATTTTATTATTCGTTTTTTTAATATTGCTTCTATTTGGAACGATTTCAACGATCTAAAAATGCTTGAAAATGCTTATTTTAAAGCAAAACAGCACGTTTTGAGTTTTAATCTGCGTTTTAACGCGTAAAACAGCATAAAACGACAAATTTTTGTCTTTTATTAAAATTGCGTCTATTTGAAATGATTTCAACGATCTAAATGCTTGAAAGCTTTATTTTAGCAAAACAGCACGTTTTGAGTTTATTCTGGCAGTTTTAACGCGTAAAACAGCATAAAAACGTACGAAATTTTTTATTATTCGTTTTTGGCTTTTATTGCGTCTATTTGAACGATTTCACCATCTAAAAAAGCTTGAAAATGCTGGTTTTAAAGCAAAACAGCACGTTTTGAGCTTAATCTGCGTTTAAAGTAAAAACAGCATAAAACGACGAATTTTTTATTATTCGTTTTTATTACTATTGCTTCTATTTTGAACGATTTCAACGATTTAAAATGCTTGAAATGCTTATTTTAGGCAAAAAACAGCACGATTTGAGCTTTTAATCTGCGTTTTAACGCGTAAAACAAGTTACAAAAACGACGAAATTTTATTATTCGTTTTTATTAATATTGCGTCTATTTGAACGATTTCAACGATCTAAAATGTTATTTTAGCAAACAGCACGTTTTGAGCTTTAATCTGCGTTTTAACGCGTAAAACAGCATAAAAACGGCGAATTTTTTATTATTCGTTTTTTATTAATACGTTTTACTTCTGAACGATTTCAACGATCTAAAAATGTTTGAAAATGCTTATTTTAACAAAACAGCACGTTTGAGCTTTAATCTGCGTTTAACTCGTAAAATAGCATAAAACGACGAATTTTTATTATTCGTTTTTTATTAATATTGACTTATTTGAACGATTTCAACGATCTAAAATGCTTGAAAATGCTTATTTTAAAGCAAAACAGCACGTTTTGAGCTTTACCCGCGTTTTAACGCGTAAAACAGCATAAAAACGACGAATTTTTATTATTCCGTTTTTATTAATATTGCGTCTATTTGAACGAGATTTCAAATCGATCTAAACGCTTGGAAATAAGCTATTTTAGCAAACAGCACGTTTTGAGCTTTAATCTGCGTTTTAACGCGTAAAACAGCATAAAAATGACGAATTTTTTTATTATTCGTTTTTTTATTAATATTGCTTCTATTTAAACGATTTCTACGATCTAAAAATGCTTGAAAACGCTTTTTTAAAGCAAAAAAAAACAGCACGTTTTGAGTTTTAATCTGCGTTTCTTTAACGCGTAAAACAGCATAAAAAACGAGGAATTTTTATTATTCGTTTTTATTAATATTGCGTCTATTTGAACGATTTCAACGATCTAAAATGCTTGAAAATGCTTATTTTAGCAAACAGCACGTTTTGAGTTTTATTCTGCGTTTTAACGCGCAAACAGCATAAAACGACGAAATATTTATTATTCGTTTTTTATTTTATTGCGTCTATTTGAACGTGATTTCAACGATCTAAAAAGCTGAAAATGCTTTATTTTAGCAAAACAGCATCGTTTTGAGCTTTAATCTGTGTTTTTAACGCGTAAAAATGTTAATAAAACGACGAATTTTATTATTCGCTTCCTTATTAATATTGCTTCTATTTGAACGACTTCAACGATTTAAAATGCTTGAAAATGCTTATTTTAAAGCAAAACAGCACGATTTGAGTTTTAATCTGCGTTTCTAACGCTGCAAAACAGCATAAAAACGACGAAATCTTTTTATTATTCGTTTTTATTAACATGCGCCTATCGAACGATTTCAACATCTAAAATGCTTGAAAATGCTTTTCTATTTTAGCAAAACCGCACGTTTGAGCTTTATTCTGCGTTTTAACGCGTAAAATGTTAAAACGACGAAATTTTTATTATTCGTTTTTATTTTATTGCGTCTATTTGAACGATTTCAACGATCTAAAATGCTTGAAAATTATTTTAGCAAAACAGCACGTTTTGAGCTTGCGTTTTAACGCGTAAAAACAGGCATAAAACGACGAATTTTATTATTCGTTTTTATTAATATTGCTTCTATTTGAACGATTTCAACGATCTAAAATGCTTGAAAATGCTTATATTCTAGCAAAACGTTAATGCTTTTGAGCTTTAATCTGCGTTTAACGCGTAAAACAGCATAAAAAACGACGAAATTTTTATTATTCGTTTTTATTAATATTGCGTCTATTTGAACGTGATTTCAACGATCTAAAATGCTTTGAAAATGCTTATTTTAGCAAAACAGCACGTTTTGAGTTTTAATCTGTGTTTTAACGCGTAAAACAGCATAAAAACGACGAAATTTTTATTATTCGTTTTTTATTAATATTGCTTCTATTTGAACGATTTCAACGATCTAAAGTGCTGAAAATGTTTATTTTAGCAAAACAGCACGTTTGAGTTTTAATCTGCGTTTAACGCGTAAAACAGCATAAAACGACGAATTTTTATTATTCGTTTTATTAATATTGCTTCTATTTGGAACGATTTCAACTAAAATGCTTGAAAATGCTTATTTTGAAGCAAATCAGCACGTTTTAGTTTTAATCTGCGTTTTAACGCGTAAACAGCATAAAAACGACGAATTTTTTATTATTCGTTTTTATTAATATTGCGTCTATTTGAATGATTTCCAACGATCTAAAATACTTGAAAATGCTTATTTTAGCAAAACAGCACGTTTGAGCTTAATCAGCGTTTTAACGCGTAAAACAGCATAAAAACGACGAAATTTTTATTATTCGTTTTATTAATATTGCGTCTATTTGAACGATTTCAACGATTCAAAATGCTTGAAAATGCTTATTTTAGCAAAACAGCACGTTTTGAGCTTTATTCTGCGTTTAACGCGTAAAACAAGTACAAAAAACGACGAAATTTTTATTATTCGCTTTTATTTTATTGCGTCTATTTGAACGATTTCAACGGTCTAAAATGCTTGAAAATGCTTATTTTAGCAAAACACCACGTTTTGAGTTTAATTCGCGTTTTAACGCGTAAAAACAGCATAAAAACGACGAATTTTTATTATTCGTTTTTATTAATATTGCGTCTATTTGAATGATTTCAACGATTCAAAAATGCTTGGAAAATGCTATTTTAGCAAAAACAGCACGTTTTGAGCTTTATTCTGCGTTTTAACGCGCAAAACAGCATAAAACGACGAAGTTTTTATTATTCGTTTTATTTTTATTGCGTCTATTTGAACGATTTCAACGATCTAAAAAGCTTGAAAATGCTTATCGAGCAAAATACACGTTTTGAGCTTCTTTAATCTGCGTTTTAACGCGTAAAACAAAGCATAAAAACGACGAATTTTTTATTATTCGTTTTTATTGGCTGCTTCTATTTGAACGACTTCAACGATTTAAAATGCTTGAAAATGCTTTATTTCAGCAAAACAGCACGTTTGAGCTTTATTCTGCGTTTTAACGCGTAAAAACAGCATAAAAACGACGAAATTCTTTTTATTATTCGTTTTTATTAATATTGCGTCTATTTGAAACGATTTCAACGATTTAAAATGCTTCGAAAATGTTTATTTAGCAAACAGCACGTTTTGAGCTTTATTCTGCGTTTTAACGCGTAAAACGTTACAAAACGACGAAATTCTTTTTATTATTCGTTTTTATTTTTATTGCGTCTGTTTGAACGATTTCCCAACGATCTAAAATGCTTGAAAATGCTTATTTTAGCAAAACAGCACGTTTTGAGTTTTAATCTGCGTTTTAACGCGTAAAACAGCATAAAACGACGCAATTTTTTATTAATATTGGCAGTCTATTTTGCCGATTTCAACGATCTAAAATGCTTGAAAAATGTTATTTAGCAAAACAGCACGTTTTGAGTTTTTAATCTGCGTTTAACGCGTAAAACAGCATAAAAAAACGACGAATTTTTATTATCTTTATTAATATTGCTTCTATTTGAACGATTTCAACGATCTAAAATGCTTGAAAATGCTTATTTTAGCTAAAACAGCACGTTTTGAGTTTAATCTGCGTTTAACGCGCAAAACACGGCAAAACGACGAAATTTTTATTATTCGCTTTTATTAATATTGCTTCTATTTGAACGATTTCAACGATCTAAAATGCTGAAAATGCTGGCCGAAAAACAGCACGTTTTGAGTTTTAATCTGCGTTTTAACGCGTAAAAACAGCATAAAACGACGCACTTTTTTTATTATTCGTTTTTATTAATATTGCTTCTATTTGAACGTGATTTCCAACGATCTAAAATGCTTGAAAATGCTTTATTTTAGCAAAAACAGCACGTTTTGAGCTTTAATCTGCGTTTTAACGCGTAAACAGCATAAAAAACGACGAAATTATTATTCGTTTTATTACTATTGCGTCTATTTGAACGATTTCAACGATCTAAAATGCTGAAAAATGCTTATTTTAGCAAACAGCACGTTTTGAGTTTTAATCTGCGTTTTAACGCGTAAAACAGCATAAAAACGACGAAATTTTTATTATTCGTTTTTATTAATATTGCTTCTATTTGAACGATTTCAACGATCTAATATGCTGAAAATGCTTATTTTAGCAAAAAACAGCACGTTTTGAGCTTTTAATCTGCGTTTTAACGCGTAAAACAGCATAAAAACGACGAATTTTTATTATTCGTTTTTACAATACGCTTCATTTAAACGATTTCAACGATCTAAAATGTGCTTGAAAATGCTTATTTTAGCAAAACAGTTAACGTTTTGAGTTTGAATCTGCGTTTTAACGCGTAAAACAGCATAAAAACGACGAATTTTATTATTCGTTTTTATTAACATTGCGTCTATTTGAACGATTTCAACGATCTAAAAATACTTGAAAATGCTTATTTTAGCAAACAGCACGTTTTGAGTTTTAATCAGCGTTTTAACGCGTAAAACAGCTTAAAAACGACGAAATTTTTATTATTCGTTTTTATTAATATTGCGTCTATTTGATCGATTTCAACGATCTAAAATGCTTGAAAATGCTTATTTTGAAAACGCAGTTGAGTTTAATCGCTTTTAACGCGTAAAACGCATATAAACGAGAATTTTTTATTATTCGTTTTTATTAATATTATTCTTATTTAACGATTTCAACGATCTAAAATGCTTTGAAAATGCTTTATTTTGCAAAAAGCAGTTTTGAGTTTTAATCGCGTTTTAACGGTAAATCGCATAAAACGACGAATTTTTATTATTCGTTTTAAAATTACAATTGCTTATTTTGAACGATTTCAACGATCTAAAATGCTTGAAATGCTTTAGTTTTAGCAAAACAGCTAAAGTTTTGAGCTTTTAATCTGCGTTTTAGTTAAATGCATTAAAGACGAAATTTTAAAATCGTTTTTTAATATTGTTTTATTTAATGATTTCAACGTCTAAATGCTTGAAAATGCATTTTGAAAAAGCACGTTTTGAGTTTAATCTGCGTTTTTAACGCGTTAAACAGCTAAAAACAACGAAATTTTTATTATTCGTTTTATTAATATTGCGTCTATTTGAACGATTTCAACGATCTAAAATCTTGAAAATGCTTATTTTAGCAAAACAGCACGTTTTGAGTTTTAATCTGCGTTTTAACGCGTAAACAGATAAAAACGACGAATTTTTTATTATTCGTTTTTATTAATATTGCGTCTATTTGAACGATTTCAACGATCTAAAATGCTTGAAATGCTGCATTTTAGCAAACAGCACGTTTTGAGCTTCTTTAATCCGCGTTTTAACGCGTAAACAGCATGTAAAAACGACGAATTTTTATTATTCGTTTTTATTAATATTGCCGCCTGGAACGATTTCAACGATCAAAATGCTTGAGAATGCTTATTTTAGCAAAACAGCACGTTTGAGTTTTAATCTGCGTTTTAACGTAAAACACTAAAAACGATGAAATTTTATTATTCGCTTTTAATATTGCTTCTATTTGAACGATTTCAACGATCTAAAATGCTTGAAAATGCTTATTTTAGCAAAAACAGCACGATTTGAGTTTTAATCTGCGTTTAACGCGTAACAGCACAAAACGACGCAGCTATTATTCGTTTTATTAATATTGCGTCTATTTGAACGATTTCAACGATCTAAAATGCTTGAAAATGCTTATTTTAGCAAAATACATCGTTTTGAGTTTATTCCGCGTTTTAACGCGAAAAACAGCATAAAAACGACGAAATTTTGCCATTCGTTTTTATTTTATTGCGTCTATTTGAACGATTTCCACCGGTCTAAAATGCTTGAAAATGTTTATTTTAGCAAAACACTACGTTTTGAGCTTTAATCTGCGTTTAACGCGTAAAATGGCATAAAAACGACGAATTTTTATTATTCGTTTTTTATTACTATTGTTTCCTATTTGAACGATTTCAACGATCTAAAATGCTTGGTGCCGCTTATTTTAGCAAAACAGCACGCTTCAGCTTGAACAGTTTCAGTCGCGTAAAACAGCATAAAAACGACGAAATTTTTATTATTCGTTTTTACTACAGGCCCATTGAACGATTTCAAATCGATCTAAAAATGCTTGAAAATGCTATTTTAGCAAAACAGCACGTTTTATTTTAATCTGCGTTTTAACGCGTAAAACAGCTAAAACGGCGAATTTTTTATTATTCGTTTTTATTAATATTGCTTCTATCGGAACGACGAAGCGATCTAAAATGTTTGAAAATGCTTATTTTAACAAACAGCACGTTTTGAGCTTAATCTGCGTTTTAACTGTAAACAGCATAAAAACGACGAATTTTTATTATTCGCTTTTATTACTATTGATTCTATTTGAATTATCAAATTCTGATCTAAAATGCTTGAAATGCTTATTTTGTAGCAAAACAGCACGATTTGAGCTGAAATCGCGTTTTAAATCTAAAAACAGCATAAAACGACGAAATTTTTACCTGTTTTTATTAATATTGCGTCTATTTGAACGATTTCAACGATCTAAATTGCTTGAAAAATGCTCTTAGCAAAACAGCACGTTTTGAGCTTTAATCTGCGTTTTTAACGCGTAAACAGCATAAAAACGACGAATTTTTATTATTCGTTTTTATTAATATTACTTCTATTTGCTGGAACGATTTCAACGATCTAATATGCTTGAAAAATGTTTATTTCAGCAAAACAGCACGTTTTGAGCTTTAATCTGCGTTTTAACGCGTAAAACAGCATAAAAACGACGAATTTTATTATCTGCTTCAATATTGCTTCTCTACTGGAACGTGATTTCAACGATCTAAAATGCTTGAAAATGCTTATTTTAGCAAAACAGCACGTTTTGAGCTTTAATCTGCGTTTTAACGCGTAAAACAGCATAAAAACGACGAATTTTATTATTCGTTTTTAATAACATTGCGTCTGGTTTGAACGATTTCCAACGATCTAAAAATTACTTGAAAATGCTTTTATTTTAGCAAAACAGCACGTTTGTTTTAATCGCTGTTTAACGCGTAAAATGTTACAAAAAACGACGAAATTTTACATTTGTTTTATTAATATTGCGTCTATTTGAACGATTTCAACAGGATCTAAAATGCTTGAAAATGCTTTATTTTAGCAAACAGCACGTTTTGAGCTTTAATCTGCGTTTTAACGCGCAAACAGCATAAAACGACGAATTTTTATTACGTTTTATTTAATATTAAGCCGTATTTGAATCAGGATTTCAACGATCTAAAATGCTTGGCGCCGTTATTTGTAAAACAGCACGTTTTGCCAACGGTGTCGGCGTAAAACATCAGCAAACACGAAATTTTATTATTCGCTTTTTATTAATATTGTTTCTATTTGAACGGATTTCAACGATCTAAAATGCTTGAAATGCTTATTTTAGCAAAAACAAAGCACGTTTTTGAGCTTTAATCTGCGTTTTAACGCGTAAAACAGCATAAAACGACGAATTTTTTATTATTCGTTTTTATTAATACTGCGTCTATTTGAACGATTCTAACGATCTAAAATGCTTGAAAATGCTTTATTTTTAAAGCAAAAAACAGCACGTTTTGAGCTTTACCCAGTTTTAACGCGTAAACAGCATAAAAACGACGAATTTTTTATTCGTTTTATTAATATTGCTCTATTTGAATCAATTTCAACGATCTAAAATGCTTGAAAATGCTTATTTTAGCAAAACAGAGCACGTTTTGATTTTATTCTGCGTTTTAACGCGAAAACAGCATAAAAACGACGAAATTTTTAATATTCCGTTCTTTTATTAATATTGCGTCTTATTTGAGCGATTTCAACGATTCAAAATGCTTGAAAATGCTTATTTTGCAAAACAGCACGTTTTGAGTTTTAATCTGCCTTTTAACGCGTAAAAGAGCATAAAATGACGAAATTTTTTATTAGCTTTATTTTGGTACTAATATTGTTTCTATTTAAACGATTTCAACGATCTGGAAAATGCTTGAAAATGTTTATTTCGCAAACAGCACGTTTTGAGCTTTTAATCTTGCGTTTTAACGCGTAAAACAGCATAAAACGACGAATTTTATTATTCGTTTTTATTAATATTGCGTCTATTTGAACGATTTCAACGATCTAAAATGCTTGAAAATGCTTATTTTAGCAAAACAGCATCGTTTTGAGCTTTAATCTGCGTTTTACCCGCGTAAAACAGCATAAAACGACGAATTTTTATTATTCGTTTTATTAATATTGTTTCTATTTAACGATATCAACGATCTAAAATGCTTGAAAATGCTTATTTTAGCAAACAGCAGTTTGAGCTTTAATCTGCGTTTTAATCGCGTAAAACAGCATACAAAACGACGAATTTTTATTATCTGTTTTTATTAATATTGCCTCTATTTGAAATCGATTTCAACGATCTAAAATGCACACTGGTGTCAAAGCGTATTTTAGCAAAACAGCACGTTTTGAGTTTTAATCAGTGTTTTAACGCAAAACAGCAAAATCAGACGAAATTTTTATTATTTGTTTTTTATTAATATTGCCCATTTGAACGCATTTCAACGATCTAAAATGCTTGAAAAATGCTTATTTAGCAACAGCAATGTTGAGCTTGTCTGCGTTTAACGCGTAAACAGGCATAAAACGATGAATTTTGCTATTCGTTTTTATTAATATTGTTTCTATTTGAACGAATTTCAACGATCTAAAATGCTGAGAATGTTACGAAGCAAACAGCATCAGTTTTGAGCTTTAATCTGCGTTTTAATCGCGTAAAACATCATAAAACGGACGAAATTTTTACGGCTCACTTTATTAATATTGCTCTTCATATTTGAAACGATCTTCAACGATCTAAATGCTTGAAAATGCTTATTTTGTAAAACAGCATCGATTGAGTTTGAATTCAGGTTTAACGCGTAAAAAATGTGCGCTAAAACGACGAAATTTTTATTATTCGTTTTTATTTTTATTGCGTCTACTGTTGAACGATATCAACGGTCTAAAATGCTTGAAAATGCTATATTTTAGCAAAACGTTTGAGTTTAACGCCAGTGTTTAACGGCGTAAACAGGCATAAAAACGACGCACTTTTTATTATTCGTTTTTATTAATATTGCTTCATTTGAACGATTTCAACGATCTAAAATGCTTGAAAATGCTATTTTAGCAGCACTTTTGAGCTTTTAATCTGCGTTTTAACGCGAAAAACAGCATAAAAAACGACGAAATTTTTATTATTCGTTTTTTTATTAATATTGCGTCTATTTGAAGGGATTTAAACCGATCTAAAATGTTTGTGCTTTTTTTTTGGCAAAAAAACCGTTTTGAGTTTATTCTGCGTTTTAACGCGTAAAACAGCAAAAAAAGGGACAAAATTTTTTTTATTATTCTTTTTTATTAATATTGTTTCTATTTAAAACGTTTTCCCAAAGGGATCTAAAATGTTTTGAAAATGCTTTTTTTTAAAAGCAAAACAGCACTTTTTTGAGTTTTTTAACCTGCGTTCAACGCGTAAAAAAAAGCAAAAAAAACGACAAAATTTTTTATTATTCTTTTTTATTAATATTGGTCTTTTTTGGAACGATTTAAAACGATCAAAAATGCTTGAAAATGTTTTATTTTAAAAACGACGTTTTGAGTTTTTAATCTGCGTTTTAAGTGTAAAACAGCTTTAAAAACCCGAAAAAATTTTTATTATTCTTTTTTTATTAATATTGTTTCTATTTGAACGATTTAAACGATTAAAATGTTTTAAAAATGCTTTTTTTTTAGAAAAACAGCACGTTTTGTTTTTTTAATTTTGCTTTTTAACGGGGAAAAAGGGGGCAAAAAAAACGACAAATTTTTTTTAATTCCCCTTTTATTAATATTGTTTCTTTTTGGGAACGATTTAAAACGATTTTAAAGCTTGAAAATGTTTATTTTAGAAAAAAAGCAGTTTTGAGTTTTAATCTGCGTTTTAACGCGTAAAACGGGCAAAAACAAAGAATTTTTTATTATTCGTTTTTTTTAAAATATTGCGTCTATTTGAACGATTTAAAACGATCTAAAATACTTGAAAATGCTTATTTTAGCAAAACAGCACTTTTTGAGTTTTAATCGCTTTTTTTTAACGCGTAAAAACACATAAAACGACGAAATTTTTTTATTTGTTTTTATTAATATTGCGTCTATTTAAAACGATTTCAACGATCTAAAATGCTTGAAAATGCTTATTTTAGCAAAACAGCACTTTTGAGTTTTAATCTGCGTTTTAAGCGAAAAAACAGCAAAAAAAAAGGGACAAAATTTTTTTATTATTCGCTTTTTTAATATTTTTTTATTTGAACGATTTCAACATCAAAAAATTTTTTGAAAATGCTTTTTTAGTTAACAAATGATTTGAGTTTTAATCTGCTTTTTAACGCGGGGAAAAAAAGCATGTTTAAAAATTTTTTATTATTCTTTTTTTATTAATATTCCCCCCCTTTTTGGGAAACGTTTTCCCCAACAAATCTAAAATGCTTGAAAATGTTATTTTAGCAAAACAGCACGTTTTTGAGTTTTATTCTGCGTTTTAACGCGTAAAACAGCAAAAAAAACGACAAAATTTTTTTATTATTCGTTTTTAATTGCGTCTATTTAAAACGATTTCAACGGTTTTAAAGTTTTGAAAATGTTTTTTTTTAGCAAAACAGCACGTTTTGAGTTTTAATCTGCGTTTAACCCCGAAAACAGCATAAAACGACAAATTTTTTTATTATTTGTTTTTATTAATATTGCTTCTATTTGAACGATTTCAACGATCTAAAATGCTTAAAAATGCTTATTTTAGAAAAAACGGGACGTTTTGAGCTTTAATCTGCTTTTTAAAAACCTTTTAAAAACAAAAAAAACCTTTTTATTATTCGTTTTTTTTTAAATATTGCGTCTTTTTTGAACGGGATTTCAACGATCAAAAATGTTTGGGTTTACATTTTTTAAAAACAGCACGTTTTGATTTTTAATCTGCGTTTTAAGGGCGAAAAACAGCAAAAAAAAGGGGCGAATTTTTATTTTTCTTTTTTATTAATATTGTTTATTTGAACGATTTCAACGCCCTAAAAATGTTTGAAAATGCTTATTTTAAAAAAAACAGCACGTTTTGAGCTTAATCTGCTTTTTAACCGAAAACAGCATAAAACGACGAATTTTTTTTTTTCCGTTTTTATTAATATTGATTCTTTTTTGAACGATTTCAACGTTTTAAAATTTAAAAATGTTATTTTAGAAAAAACAGCATTTTTTGATTTTTTAATCTGCGTTTTAACGAGAAAAACAGCATAAAAACGACAAATTTTTTTTATTATTCTTTTTTTAATATTGCGTCTATTTGAACGATTTCCGATTTTTAAAAGCGAAAATGCTTATTTTAGCAAAACAGCACGTTTTGGTTTAATCTGCGTTTTAACGGAAAACAGCATAAAAACGACGAAATTTTTTATTATTCTTTTTTTATTAATATTGCGTCTATTTGAACGATTTCAACATCTAAAATGTTGAAAAGCTTATTTTAAAGCAAAAACAAAGCACGTTTTGAGCTTTAATCTGCGTTTTAACGCGTGAAACAGCATAAAAAACGGCGAATTTTTATTATTCGTTTTTTATTAATATTGCTTCTATTTTAAACGATTTCAACGATCTAAAATAAGTTTGAAAATGCTTATTTTAACAAAAACAGCACGTTTTGAGCTTTAATCTGCGTTTTAACTTCGTAAAACAAAGTATGTAAAACGACGAATTTTTATTATCTTCGTTTTTTATTAATATTGATTCATTTTAAACGATTTCACCATCTAAAATGCTTGAAAAATGTTATTTTAGCAAAACAGCACGTTTGAGTTTTAATCTGCGTTTTAACGCGTAAAAACAGCATAAAAACGACGAATTTTTATTATTCGTTTTTATTAAAAATTGCGTCTATTTTGAAACGTGATTTCAACGATCTAAAAATGCTGAAAATGCTTATTTTGTGCAAAACAGCACGTTTTATTTTAATCTGCGTTTAACGCGTAAAACAAGCATAAAATGACGAATTTTTTATTATTGTTTTTATTACTATTAGTTTTATTTAAACGATTTCAACGATCTAAAATGCTTGAAATGCTTATTTTAGCAAAAACAGCACGTTTTGAGCTTTAATCTGCGTTTTAACGGCGCGTAAAACAAAGCATAAAAAAATGACGAAATTTTTATTATTCGTTTTTTTAATATTGCTTCTATTTGAACGGATTTCAACGATCTAAAAATGCTTGAAAATGCTTATTTTAGCAAACAGCACGTTTTGAGCTTTTAACTGTGTTTTAAATCGCAAACAGCATAAAAACGACGAATTTTTATTATTCGTTTTTAGTAATATTGCGTCTATTTGAACGATTTCAACGATCTAAAATGCGTGCTTGAAAATGCTTATTATTTTAGCAAAACAGCACGTTTTGCGCTTATTCTGCGTTTTAACGCGTAAAACAGCATAAAACCATCGAAATTTTTATTATTCGTTTTTATTTTATTGGGTTGCGTCTCGGCTGAACGATTTCAACGGGATCTAAAAGCTTGAAAATGTTTATTTTAGCAAAAACAGCAGGTTTTGAGTTTTAATCTCGCGTTTTAACGCGTAAAACAGCATAAAAACGACGAATTTTTGCCATTCGTTTTTATTAATGGCCGTTTCCTATTTGAACGACTTCAACGATTTAAAATGCCGGTGCAACAAAGCGATTTTAGCAAAACAGCACGTTTTGAGTTTTATTCTGCGTTTTAACGCGTAAAACAGCATAAAACGACGAAATTTTTATTATTCGTTTTGCCATTATTGCGTCTATTTGAGCGATTTCAACGATCTAAAATGCTTGAAAATGCTTATTTTGTGCTAAAAACAGCACGTTTTTGAGCTTTAATCTTAAAAGTTTTAATCATGTAAAAGAGCATTAAAAATGACGAATTTTTTATTATTCGTTTTTATTAATATTGCGTCTATTTGAACGATTTCAACGATCTAAAATGCTTGAAAATGCTTATTTTAGCAAAAACAGCAATGTTTTGAGTTTTAATCTGCGTTTTAACGCGTAAACAGCATGTAAAAACGACGAAATTTTTATTATCTGTTTTTATTAATATTGCTCTATTTGAACGATTTCCAACGATCTAAAATGCTTGAAAATGCGCTTATTTTAGCAAAACAGCACGTTTTGAGCTTCTATTCCTGCGTTTTAACGCGTAAAACAGCATAAAAACGACGAAATTTTTATTATCTGTTTTTATTAATATTGCGTCTATTTGAGCGATTTCAACGCGATCTAAATGCTTGAAAAATGCTTTATATTTTAGCAAAACAGCACGTTTTGAGCGCTTTAATCTGCGTTTTAACGCGTAAAAGAGCATAAAATGACGAATTTTTATTATTCGTTTTTATTAATATTGCTTCTCTATTTAAAACGGACGATTTCAACGATCTAAAATGCTTGAAAAATGCTTATTTAGCAAAACAGCACGTTTTGAGCTTCTTTAATCTGCGTTTTAACGCGTAAAACAGCATAAAACGACGAATTTTTTATTATTCGTTTTTATTAATATTGCGTCTATTTGAACGTGTGATTTCAACGATCTAAAATGCTTGAAAATGCTTATTTTAGCAAAACAGCACGTTTTGAGCTGTAATCTGCGTTTTAACGCGTAAAACAGCATAAAAACGACGAATTTTTATTATTCGTTTTATTAATATTGCTTCTATTTGAACGATTTCAACGAAATAAAATGTGCTTGAAAGCTTTATTTTAGCAAAACAGCATCGTTTTGAGTTTTTAATCTGCGTTTAACGCGTAAAACAGCATAAAACGACGAATTTTTATTATTCGCTATTTTTTATTAATATACAGGTCTATTTGAACGATTTCAACGATCTAAAAATACTTGAAAATGCTTATTTTAGCAAAACAGCACGTTTGAGCTTTAATCAGCGTTTTAACGCGTAAAAACAGCATAAAACGACGAAATTTTTATTATTTGTTTTTATTAATATTGCGCCCCTATTTGAACGATTTCAACGTGATCTAAAAAATGCTTGAAAATGCTTATTTTAGCAAAAACAGTTAATGTTTTGAGTTTTAATCTGCGTTTCTAACGCGTAAACAGCATAAAAACGACGAATTTTTATATTATTTGTTTTTATTGGCATTGTTTCTATTTGAACGATTTCAACGATCTAAAATGCTTGAAAATGCTTATTATTTTAGCAAAACAGCACGTTTTTGAGCTTTTAATCTTCGCGTTTTAACGCGTAAAACATCATAAAAACGACGAAATTTTTATTATTCGCTATTTATTAATATTGCTCTATTTTGAACGATTTCAACGATCTTAAATGCTTGAAAATGCTTATTTTAGCAAAAACAGCACGATTTTAGTTTAATTTTTTTTAAAAACGTAAAAACGACAATTTTTAATTTTTCGTTTTTAAAAGCCTTTTAAACTTTCCCCTTAAAAAAGCTTAAAAGCAAAAGCAAAAAATTTTGGGTTAAATTTTTTTTAAGCGTAAAACGAAAAAAAAAACAAATTTTTTATTTTGAAATTTGTTTTTAACGTTTAACGAAAAAAACTTAAAATGTTTTTTTTTAAAAACCCGTTTTTTTAATTGCTTTTAAAAAAACCATAAAAACGACAATTTTTAATTTTTTTTTTAAATTTGGCTTTTAACGTTTAACGCTAAAAACTTAAAAGCTTTTTTTTAAAAACCCGTTTTTTTAATGCGTTTTAACGGTAAAAAAAAAAAAAGGAAATTTTTATTTTTGAAATTTGGTTATTTGCGTTTAACGCAAAAAGCTTAAAAAAATTTTAAAAAACCGTTTTATTTATTTTTTTTAAGGGTAAAACGAAAAAAAGCGAAATTTTTATTTTGAAAATTTGGTTTTTAGCGTTTAACGCTAAAAGCTTAAAAGCATTTTAAAACGCATTTTATTTAATCGCTTTTAACGGGACAAAAAACTTTTTAATTTTTTTTTTAAAAGCGTTATTTAACGTTTAACGCTAAAAAGCAAAAGCTTTTTTTTAAAAAAGGTTTTATTAATTGCGTTTTAAGGGTAAAACACAAAAAAAAGGAAATTTTTTTAACGTTTTTTTATTTTTTGCGTTTCAACGCAAAAGCTTAAAAGCTTTTTTTAAAAAAATTTTTTTGGCTTTTTCTTTTAACGAAACATCAAAAAAACCAAAATTTTTTTTTTTTTTAAAAAGGGTTTTTATTTAACGTTTAACGCTAAAATCTTAAAAGCATTTTAAAACGAAATTTTTTAGTTTTAAATTGCGTTTTAACGCAAAAAATAAAAAGTTTTTTTTTTAAAATTTTTTTTTTATTAATTTTCCCTTTTCCCTTTTAACACTAAAAACGAAAATTTATTTTGAAAAAATTTTTGGTTTTATTTGCGTTTTAACGCTAAAAAATTTAAAAGTTTTTTAACGTTTTTTATTTTATTGCGTTTTTAACGTTTTCCGGAAAAAATTTTTTTTTTTT
>NW_027046503.1:0-24279 GCF_025399875.1 Dalotia coriaria | reverse complement strand
GGGTTTTTACGTAAAACGCAGATTAAAGCTCAAAACGTGCTTTTTTTGCTAAAATAAGCATTTTCAAGCATTTTGATCGCGGGAAATCGTTCAAAAGACGCAATAAAAAATAAAAACGAATAAAAAAAAATTGGTCGTTTTTGCTGTTTTACGCGTAAACGCAGAAAAAAACCCTCAAAACGTGCCGTTTTGCTAAATAAGCATTTTCAAGCATTTTAGATCGTTGATATCGTTCAAATAGACGCAATATTAATAAAAACGAATAAAAAAATTCGTCTTTTTAAAGGCTGTTTACGCGTTAAAACGCAGATTAAACCCTCAAAACGTGCTTTTTTGTAATATAAGCATTTTCATGCATTTTAGATCGTTGAAATCGTTCAAATAGAAGCAATATTAATAAAAACGAATAATAAAAATTTCGTCTTTTTTATGCTGTTTTACGCGTTAAAACGCAGATTAAAGCCTCAAAACGTGCTGTTTTGCTAAAAATAAGCATTTTCAAGCATTTTAGATCGTTGAAATCGTTCAAATAGAAAGCAATATTAATAAAAACGAATAATAAAAATTTCGTCGTTTTTATGCTGTTTTACGCGTTAAAACGCAGATTAAAGCTCAAAACGTGCTGTTTTGCTAAAATAAGCATTTTCAAGCATTTTAGATCGTTGAAATCGTTCAAATAGACGCAATAAAAATAAAAACGAATATTAAAAATTCCCGTCGTTTTATGGTTTTACGCGTTAAAACGCAGAATAAAGCTCAAAACGTGCTGTTTTGCTAAAATAAGCATTTTCAACCATTTTAGATCGTTGAAATCGTTCAAAGACGCAATATTAAAAAAAAACGAATAAAAAAAATTTCGTCGTTTTATGCTTTTTTACGCGTTAAAACGCAGATTAAAGCTCAAAACGTGCAGTTTTGCTAAAATAAGCATTTTCAAGCCATTTTAGATCGTTGAAATCGTTCAAATAGACGCAAATTAAAAAAAAACGAATAATAAAAATTCGTCGTTTTTATGCTGTTTTACGCGTTAAAACGCAGATTAAACCCTCAAAACGTGCTGTTTTGCTAAAATAAGCATTTTCAAGCATTTTAGATCTTGAAATCGTTCAAATAGGGGCAATAAAAATAAAAACGAATAATAAAAATCGTCGTTTTTATGCTGTTTTACGCGTTAAAACGCAGAATAAACTCAAAACGTCCCGTTTTGCTAAAATAAGCATTTCAAGCTTTTTAGATCGTTGAAATCGTTCAAATAGACGCAATATTAAAAAAAAAACGAATATAAAAATTTTTTCCCGGTTTAGCTGTTTTACGCTTAAAACGCGATTAAACTAAAAAAACGTGCTGTTTTTAATATAAGATTTTCAAGCATTTTAGATCGTTGAAATCGTTCAAATAGAATCATATTAATAAAACGAATAAAAAAAATCGTCGTTTTATGCTGTTTTACGAGTTAAAACTCAATTAAGCTCAAAAGTGCTGTTTTCTAAATAAGCATTTTCAAGCATTTTGATCGTTGAAATCGTTCAAATAGACGCATATTAATAAAAACGAATAATAAAAATTTCTCGTTTTTATGTTGTTTACGCGTTAAACGCAGATTAAAGCTAAAAACTTGCTGTTTTGCTAAAATAAAATTTTCAAGCCTTTTAGATCGTTGAAATCGTTCAATAGACGCAATAAAAATAAAAACGAATAATAAAAATTCGCGTTTTATGCTGTTTTACGCGTTAAAACGCAGAATAAGCAAAACGTGCGTTTGCTAAAAAAAGCTTTTCAAGCTTTTTTAGATCGTTATATCGTTCAAATAGACGCAATATTAATAAAAAACGAATAATAAAATTCGTCGTTTTATGCTGTTTTACGCGTTAAAAGGAATTAAGCTAAAAACGTCTGTTTTGTTTAAATAAAGCATTTTCATGCATTTTGATCGTTGAAAATGTTCAAATAGAAGCAATTAATAAAAAACGAATAATAAAAACGTCGTTTTATTTGTTTTACGCTTAAAACGCGATTAAAGCTCAAAACGTGCTGTTTTGCTAAAATAAGCATTTTCACATTTTAGATCGTTGAAACCGTTCAAATAGAAGCAATATTAATAAAAACGAATAAAAAATTTGTCGTTTTCTTTGGTTTTACGCGTTAAAACGCAGATTAAAGCTCAAAACGTGCTGTTTTGCTAAAATAAGCATTTTCAAGCATTTTAGATCCGTTGAAATCGTTCAAAATAGACGATAAAAATAAAAACGAATATTTTTCTGTGTTTTATGTGTTTACGCTTTAAAAACGCAGAATAAAGCTCAAAACTATGTTTTTAAAATAGCATTTTCAACCATTTTAGTCGTTGAAATCGTTAAAAATAGACGCAATATTAATAAAAACGAATAATAAAAATTTCGTCGTTTTAGTTGTTTTACGCGTTAAAACGCAGATTTAAAGTAAAAAGGTGCTTTTTTGTAAAAAACATTTTCAAGCATTTTAGATCGTTGAAATCGTTCAAATGACGCAATATTAATAAAAACAATAATAAAAATTGTCGTTTTTTGCTGTTTACGCGTTAAAACGCAGATTAAAACTCAAAACGTGCTGTTTTGTAAAATAAGCATTTTCAAGCATTTTGATCGTTGAAATCGTTCAAATAGACGCAATATTAATAAAAACGAATAATAAAAATTCGTCGTTTTTATGCTTGTTTTACGCGTTAAAACGCAGATTAAAGCTCAAAACGTGCTGTTTTGCTAAAATAAGCATTTTCAAGCATTTTAGATCGTTGAAATCGTTCAAATAGAGCAATATTAATAAAAACGAATAATAAAAATTTCGTCGTTTTATGCTGTTTTACGCGTTAAACGCAGATTAAAAGCTCAAAACGTGCTGTTTTGCTAAAATAAGCATTTTCAAGCATTTTAGATCGTGAAATCGTTCAAATAGACGCAATATTAATAAAAACGAATAATAAAAATTCGTCGTTTTTATGCTGTTTTACGCGTTAAAACGCAGATTCTCAAAACGTGCTGTTTTGCAAAAAAAGCATTTTCAAGCATTTTAGATCGTTGAAATCGTTCAAATAGAAGAAATATTAATAAAAAACGAATAATAAAAAATTTCGTCTTTTTTTATGCTGTTTTACGGGGTTAAAACGCAGTTTAAAAAGCTCAAAACGTGCTTTTTTCTAAAAAAAGCATTTTCAACATTTTAGACGTTGAAATCGTTCAAATAGACGCAATAAAAAAAAAAAACAATATTAAAAATTTGCCGTTTTTATGCTTTTTTTACGCTTTAAAAAAACGCAGAATAAAGCAAAAACGTGCTGTTTTGCTAAAATAAGCATTTTCAACCATTTTAAAATCGTTGAAATCGTTAAAAATAGACCCCCAATTTTAAAAAAAACAAAATAATAAAAATTTCGTCTTTTTTATGCTTTTTTTACGCGTTAAAACGCAGATTAAAGCTAAAAACGTGCGGGTTTTCCCAAAAATAAGCATTTTCAAGCATTTTAGATCGTTGAAACCCTTTCAAATAGACGCAATAAAAAAAACAAAAAAAAAATTCGTCTTTTTTATGTTGTTTTACGCGTTAAAACGCAGTTTAAAAAGCTAAAAACGTGCTGTTTTGTTTTAAAATAAGCATTTTCAAGCTTTTTTAGATCGTTGAAATCGTTCAAATAGAAGCAATATTAAAAAAAAAGGGAATGATAAAAAATTTATCTTTTTAAATGCTGTTTTACGAGTTAAAACGAGTTTAAAAAGCTCAAAACGTGCTGTTTTTTTTAAAATAAGCATTTTCAAGCTTTTTTAAAATCGTTAAAACCGTTCAAATAAAAACAAATATTAAAAAAACAAAAAAAAAAATTCGTCTTTTTTATGTTTGTTTTACCTTAAAAAACCCCAGTTTAAAAGCTCAAAACGTGCTGTTTTGTTTTAAAATAAGCATTTTCAAGCATTTTAGATTTTTTGAAACCGTTCAAATAGACGCAATATTAATAAAAACGAATAATAAAAATTTCGTCGTTTTTGGGGTTTTTTACGCGTTAAAACGCAGTTTAAAAAGCTAAAAACGTGCTGTTTTGTTAAAATAAGCATTTTAAACATTTTAGATCGTTAAAATTTGTTCAAATAGACGCAAAAAAAAATAAAAACGAATAAAAAAAAATTTTCTGTCGTTTTATTTATTTTACGCGTTGGGCAAAATTTAAAGGCCAAAAAACGTGCTGTTTTGCTAAAATAAGCTTTTTAAAAGCTTTTTTGGATCGTTAAAACCGTTCAAATAGGGGCCCAAAAAATAAAAAACGAATAATAAAAAAATCGTCGTTTTATGCTGTTTTACGCGTTAAAACGCAGAATAAAGCTAAAAACGTGCCTTTTTGCTAAAAAAGCATTTCCAAGCTTTTTGATCGTTGAAATCGTTCAAATAGACGAATATTAAAAAAAAACGAAAAAAAAATTTCGTCTTTTTTATGTTGTTTTACGCGTTAAAACGCAGTTTAAAAAACCCTCAAAAACGTGCTTTTTTGCTAATATAAGCATTTTAGCATTTTAGGATCGTTGAAACCGTTCAAATAGAAGAAAATTATTAAAAAAAAAAACGAATAAAAAAAAATTTCCGTCGTTTTATGCTGTTTTACGCGTTAAAACGCAGATTAAAGCTAAAAAACGTGTTTTGTTTTGCTAAAATAAGCATTTTCAAGCTTTTTTGGATCTTTGGGAAATTCGTTCAAATAGAGGGCAATATTAAAAAAAAACGAATAATAAAAATTCGTCTTTACCCTGTTTTACGTTTTAAAAAACGCAGTTTAAAAAGCTCAAAACGTGCTGTTTTGTTTGATTTTCAAGCATTTTGTGATCGTTAAAAATGTTCAAATAGAAGCAATATTAAAAAAAAACAAAATAAAAAAAATTTATCTTTTTTTGGGCCGTTAAAAGAGTTAAAAGGCGGATTAAAGCTCAAAACGTGCTGTTTTTTTAAAAATAAGCATTTTCAAGCTTTTTAGATGGGTTGAAATGTTCAAATAGAACCCAATTTTAAAATAAAAACGAATAAAAAAAATTTCGTCGTTTTTATGTTTTTTTACGCTTTAAAAAACGCAGAAAAAAAGCACAAAACGTGCTGTTTTGCTAAAATAAGCATTTTCAAGCATTTTAGATCTTTGGGAAATCGTTCAAATAGACGTTAAAAAAAAAAAAAACGAATAAAAAAAATTTCTGTCGTTTTATGCTTTTTTACGCTTTAAAAAACGCAGAATAAAGCTAAAAACGTGCTGTTTTGCAAAAAATAAGATTTTAAAGGGAAGATCGTTAAAAATCGTTCAAATAGACCCCAATTTTAAATTCAATAAAAAAAAATTCGTGTTTTATGCTGTTTTAGGGTTAAAACGCAGTTTAAAAAGCTAAAAACGTGCTGTTTTCCCCTAAAATAAGCATTTTCAAGCATTTTAGATCGTTAAAACCGTTCAAATAGAAGAAAATATTAATAAAAACGAATAAAAAAAATTTCGTCGTTTTATGCTTTTTTACGCGTTAAAACGCAGTTTAAAAAGCTAAAAACGTGCTGTTTTGCTAAAAAAAGCATTTTTCAAGCATTTTAGATCGTTGAAATCGTTTAAATAGAAGCAAATATAAAAAAAAAACGAATAATAAAAATTGTCATTGTTATTTTTTTTACGCGTTAAAACGCAGATTAAAGCTCAAACGTGCTGTTTTGCTAAAATAAGCATTTTCAAGCATTTTAGATCGTTGAAATCGCCCCAAATAGACGCAAATTAAAAAAAACGAATAAAAAAAATTTTTGCCGTTTTATGGTTTTAGGGTTAAAAACGCAGACAAAGCTAAAAACGCCGTTTTGTTTAAAAATGTTTTCAAGCTTTTTAGATCGTTGAAATCGTTAAAAATAGAAGCAAATTAATAAAAAAAGTTAAAAAAAATTCGTCGTTTTATGTTGATTTACGCTTTAAAAAACGCAGATTAAAGCTCAAAACGGCTTTTTTTGCTAAAATAAGCATTTTCAAGCATTTTAGATCGTTGAAATCGTTCAAATAGACCCCAAATTAATAAAACGAATAAAAAAAATTTCGTCGTTTTTATACTGTTTTACGCGTTAAAACGCAGAAAAAACCCTCAAAACGTGCTGTTTTGCAAAAATAAGCATTTTCAAGCATTTTAGATCGTTGAAATCGTTCAAATAGAGAAATATTAATAAAAACGAATAATAAAAAATTTATCTTTTTTATGCTGTTTTACGAGAAAACGCAGATTAAAGCTAAAAAACGTGCTGTTTTTTAAAAAATAAGCATTTTCAAGAATTTTAGATCGTTGAAATCGTTCAAATAGAAGCAATATTAAAAAAAAAACGAATAAAAAAAAAATTCGTTTTTTTTATGCTGTTTTACGCGTTAAAACGCAGTTTAAAAAGCTAAAAAACGTGCTGTTTTGCTAAAATAAGCTTTTTCGGGCATTTTAGATCGTTGAAACCGTTCAAAATAGACGCAATATTAAAAAAAAACGAATAAAAAAATTTTGTCTTTTTTATGCTTTTTTACGCGTTAAAAGGGCAGTTTAAAAGCTCAAAAGGGCTGTTTTGCTAAAAAAAGGGCTTTTTCGACGGATCGTTAAAATCGTTCAAATAGAATCAATATTAAAAAAAAACGAATAAAAAAATTCGCCTTTTTTATGCTGTTTTACGATTTAAAAAACTCGGGTTTAAAAAGCTCAAACGTCCCGTTTTGCTAAAATAAGCATTTTCAAGCATTTTAGATCGTTGAAATCGTTTCAAATAGACCCCAAATTTTAAAAAAAACGAATAATAAAAATTTCGTCGTTTTATGCGGGTTTACGCGTTAAAACGCAGATTAAAGCTAAAAACGTGCTGTTTTGCTAAAATAAGCTTTTTCCCAAGCTTTTTTAGATCGTTAAAACCGTTCAAATAGAAGTTATTAAAAAAAAACGAACAATAAAAAATTGTCGTTTTCATGTTGTTTTACGCTTTAAAAACGCAGTTTAAAACCCTAAAAACGTGCTGTTTTGCTAAAAAACATTTTCAAGCATTTTAGATTTTTTGAAATCGTTCAAATAGACGCAATAAAAAAAAAAAACGAATAATAAATATTTCGTCTTTTTTATGGGGTTTTACGCTTTAAAAACGCAGAAAAAACCCTAAAAACGGCTGTTTTCAAAATAAGCATTTTCAAGCATTTTAGATCGTTAAAATTTCCTTTTTGACGCAATATTAATAAAAACGAATAATAAAAATTTCGTCGTTTTTTGGGCTGTTTTACGGTTAATACGCAGATTTTCCCAAAAACGGCTGTTTTGTTAAAAAAGCATTTTCAAACTTTTTTAGATCGTTGAAACCCGCCCAAATAGAAGAAAATATTAATAAAAACGAAAAAAAAAATTCGTCGTTTTATGTTGTTTTACGCTTTAAAAAAACGCAGATTAAAGCTCAAAACGTGCTGTTTTGCTAAAATAAGCATTTTCAAGCATTTTGATCTTTGGGAAACCGTTCAAAAGACGCAATATTAAAAAAAAAAACGAATAATAAAAATTTCGTCGTTTTATGCTGTTTTACGCTTTAAAAAGGGGGGGATTAAAGCCAAAAGGGCTGTTTTGCTAAAATAAGCATTTTCAAGCTTTTTAGATCGTTGAATCATTCAAATAGAAGAAAATTTTAAAAAAAACGAAAAAAAAAAAATTCGTCTTTTTTATGCTGTTTACAAAAACGCAGTTTAAAAAGCTAAAAACGTGCTGTTTTGCTAAAAAAAAAGCTTTTTCAAGCATTTTAGATCTTGAAATCGTTCAAATAGACGAAAAAAAATAAAACGAATAAAAAAAAATATCGCCTTTTTTATCCCGTTTTACGCGTTAAAACGCAGAAAAAAAGCTCAAAACTTGCTGTTTTGCTAAAATAAGCATTTTCAAGCATTTTAGATCGTTGAAACGTTTAAAAAACCCCAATATTAAAAAAAAACGAATAAAAAAAATTTTCCGTCTTTTTTATGCTGTTTTACGTGTTAAAACGAATTAAAAAGCTAAAAAACGTGCTGTTTTTTTAAAAAATAAGCATTTTCAAACTTTTTTAGATCTTTGGGAAATCGTTCAAATAGAAGACTTTAAAAAAAAACGAATAATAAAAATTCGTCGTTTTAGTTCCCTTTTACGCTTTAAAAACGCAGATTAAAGCTCAAAACGTGCTGTTTTGTTTAAAAACCCTTTTTCAAGCATTTTAGATCGTTAAAATTTGTTTCAAATAGACGCAAATATTAAAAAAAAACAAAAAAAAAATTCTGTCGTTTTTATGCTGTTTTACGCGAAAAACGGATTAAAGCTAAAAACGTGCTGTTTTGTTTAAAAAAGCATTTTCAAGCATTTTAGATCGCTGGAACGTTCAAATAGAAGCAATATTAATAAAAAACCCAAATAATAAAAGTACCCGTCGTTTTTATGTTGTTTTACGCGTTAAACGCAGATTAAAAGCTCAAAACGTGCTGTTTTGCTAAAATAAGCATTTCTTTCAAGCATTTCATTGTTGAAAATGCCCAAATAGACGCAATATTGATAAAACGAATACCAAAAATTTGCCGTTTTATATGTTTTACGCGTTAAAACGCAGATTAAAAGCTCAAACGTGCTAGTTTCGCTGTACGCCATTTTCTCAAGCATTTTGTGATCGCTAAACCGTCTTCGCCGAAGCAATATTAATATAAAACGAATAATAAAAAATTCGTCGTTTTATGCTGTTTTACGCGTTAAACGTAGATTAAAAGCCCGCAAACGTGCTGTTTAAAATAAGCATTTTTCAAGCATTTTAGATCGTTGAAATCGTTCAAATAGATTCGTAATAAAAATAAAACGAATAATAAAATTTGTCGTTTTATGTTATTTACGCGTTAAACGCAGAATAAAAGCTCAAACGTGCTGTTTTGCTAAATAAGCATTTTCAAGCATTTTGTGATCGCTGAATCGTTCAAATAGACGCAATATTAATAAAACGTAAAAATACGCGTACCGTCGTTTTTATGTGTTTTCGTTTTACGCGTTAATACGCAGATTAAAGCTCAAACGTGCTGTTTTGCTAAAATAAGCATTTTTCAAGCATTTTAGATCGCTGAAATCGTTCTTAATAGAAGCAAATACACAAAGTTCTGAATAATAAAAAATTTCGTCGTTTTATGCCGTTTTACGCGTTAAACGCAGATTAAAAGCTCAAACGCTGCCTTTGCTAAAATAAGCATTTTCAAGCATTTTAGATCGTTGAAATCGTTTAAATAGAAGCAATATTAATAAAAAACGAATAACACAAAAATCGCCGTTTATGCTCTTTTACGCGTTAAAACGCAGATTAAAGCTCAAAAACGTGCTGTTTTGCTGCTAAAAATAAGCATTTTCAAGCATTTTTAGATCGTTGAAAATCGCTCAAATAGACGTGCAAATATTAATAAAAACGAATAATAAAATTTCGTCGTTTTTATGCTGTTTTACGCGTTAAAACGTGAAATAAATAAAGCTCAAACGCGCCGCTTGCTAAAATAAGCATTTTCAAGCATTTTGTGATTTCGTTGAAATCGTTCAAATAGACGCAATATTAATAAAAACGAATAATAAAAAATTCGCCGTTTTATGCTGTTTACGAGTTAAACGCAGATTAAAGCTCAAACGTGCTGTTTTGCTGCTACTATATGCATTTCATGCATTTTAGATCGCTGGAAATCGTTCAAATAGAAGCAATATTAATAAAAAAACGAATAATAAAAATTCTCGTCGTTTTATGTTGCTTTTACGCGTTAAAACGCAGATTAAAAGCTCAAAAAAACGTGCTGCTTTTGCTAAAATAAGCATTTTCAAGCATTTTAGATCGCTGAAATCGTTCAAATAGTAGCAATATTAATAAAAAACGAATAATAAAATTCTCAATGTTTTATGCTGTTTTAGGCGTTAAAAACGCAGATTAAAAAGCTCCTCAAAACGCTGTTTTGCTAAAATAAGCATTTTCAAGCATTTTGTGATCGTTGAAATGTTCAAATAGACGCAATAAAAATAAAACGAATAATAAAAATTTCCTTGTCGTTTTATGTTGTTTACGCGTTAAAACGGCAGAATAAAAGTTTCAAAACGCTGTTTGCTAAAATAAGCATTTTCGCTATTTTAGATCGCTGAAATCGTTCAAATAGACGCAATATTAATAAAAACGAATAATAAAATTTCGTCGTTTTATGCTGTTTTACGCGTTAAAACGCAGATTAAACTTAAACGTGCTTTTTGCTAAATAAGCATTTTAAGCATTTTAGATCGTTAAATCGTTCAAATAGAATCAATATTAATAAAAACGAATAATAAAAATTCATCGTTTTATGCTGTTTTACGAGTTAAAACGCAGATTAAACTCAAAACGTGCTGTTTGTTAAAATAAGCATTTTAAACATTTTAGATGTGAAATCGTTCAAAGAAGCAAAAATTTAAAACGAATAAAAAATTCGTCGTTTTTAAGCTGTTTTACGCGTTAAAAGCAGATTAAAGCTCAAAACGTCTGTTCAAAATAAGCATTTTCAAGCATTTTAGATCGTTGAAATGTTCAAATAGAAGCAATATTAATAAAACGAATAATAAAAAAAATTTGTCGTTTCGGCAAGCGTTTTACGCGTTAAAACGCAGATTGCGTGCCTCGCCAAAACGTGCTGTTTCGCTAAAATAAGCATTTTTCACGCATTTGTGATCTTGAAATCGTTCAAATAGACGCAATAAAAATAAAAAAACGAATAATAAAAAAATTTCGTCGTTTTATGCTGCTTTACGCGTTAAAACGCAGAATAAAAGCCTTCAAAACGTGCTGGTTTTTGCTAAAATAAGCATTTTCAAGCATTTAGATCGTTGAAATCGTTTAAATAGACGCAATATTAATAAAAACGAATAATAAAAAATTTCGTCGTTTTGGCGCGTTGCTTCTATGAGTTAATACGCAGATTAAAGTTCAAAACGTGCTGCTCGTTAAATAAGCATTTTCAAACATTTTAGATCGTTGAAATCGTTCAAATAGAAGCAATATTAATAAAAACGAATAATAAAGTACCGTCGTTTTTATGCGCTGTTTACGCGTTAAAAAACGCAGACAGTTTTCCTCAAAACGTGCTGTTTTGCTGCAAAATAAGCATTTTCAAGCATTTTAGATCGTTGAAATTTCGTTCCAAATAGACGCGCAATATTAATAAAAAACGACGAATAAAATTTCGTCGTTTTATGTTGTTTTACGCGTTAAAACGCAGATTAAAAGCTCAAACGTGCTGTTTTGCTAAAAATAAGCATTTTTCAAGCATTTTTAGATCGTTGGAATCGTTCAAATAGAAGTTACATAATAAAAACGATTAATAAAAATTCGTCGTTTTATGCTGTTTTACGTTAAAACGCAGATTAAAAGCTCAAAACGTGCTGTTTTGCTGCTAAAATAAGCATTTTCAAGCATTTGTGATCTTTGAAATCGTTCAACAGACGCAATAAAATAAAAAAAACGAATAATAAACATCGTCGTTTTATGCTGTTTTACGCGTTGCAAAACGCAGAATAAAGCTTCCAAAACAAAAGCCGTTTTGCTGCGCCAAGCATTTGTGATCGTTGAAATTGTTTAAATAGACGCAATATTACAAAAAACGCGAATAATAAAAATTTTGCCGTTTTTATGCTGTTTTAAGAGTTAAACGCAGATTAAAGCTCAAAACGCGCTGTTTTGTTAAAAATAAGCATTTTCAAAACATTTGTGATCGTTGAAATCGTTCAAATAGAAGCAATATAATAAAAACGAATAATAAAAAATTCGTCGTTTTTATGCTGTTTTACGCGTTAAAAACGCAGATTAAAGCTCAAAACGTGCTGTTTTGCTAAAAATAAGCATTTCTTAAGCATTTGATCACCGTTGAAATCGTTCAACAGACGTAATATTAATAAAAACGAATAATAAAAATTTCGTCGTTTTTATGCTATTTTACGGGTTAAAACGCAGAATAAAAGCTCAAACGTGCTGTTTTGCTAAAATAAGCATTTTCAAGCATTTTTAGATCAAGTTGAAATTGCCCAAATAGACGTGCAATAAAAATAAAAACGAATAATAAAAATTTCCGTCGTTTTATGCTGTTTTTACGCGTTAAAATGGGCAAGTAATGTAAAAGCCTCGTAAAACGTGTGCTGTTTTGCTAAAATAAGCATTTTCAAGCATTTTAGATCGTTGAAATCGTTCAAATAGGACGCAATATTAATAAGTAAAAACGAATAATAAAAAATTCGTCGTTTTATGCTGTTTTACGCGTTAAACGTAAGTAGTATTGCGCCCAAACGTGCTTTTTGCTAAAATAAGCATTTTCAAGCATTTTAGATCGCTGAAATCGTTCAAATAGACGCAATATTAATAAAACGAATAATAAAAATTTCGTTTTTATGCTGGTTTACGCGTTAAACGCAGATTAAAGCTCAAAATCTTTGCTAAATAAATTTTCAAGCTTTTATGCGTTTGAAATCGTTCAAACGCAAATTATAAAAACCAATAATAAAATTCCTTTTCATGCTTTTACCGCTAAACGCAATGAGCTAAAAGGCTGTTTGCAAAATAAGTTTTAGCTTTTAGATTAAATCGTTCAAATAACGAATTTTAATAAAAACAATATTCGTCGTTTTATGTGTTTCGCGTAAACGCAAATTAAAAACGAAATGGTTTTTAAATACATTTTTCCCTTAGACTCGTTAAACGTCTATAGGCTTAAAAAAAACATAAATTCCGCTTATGTTACGCGAAAAACGCAAGATTAATCTAAAACGGTTTTAAAAATCATTTTATTTGCTGTTATCGTTAAAATCGTTAAAAGCCAAAAACGTAAAAAAAAATTAAAATTTGATCGCTTAATGCTTACGTTAAAAAAAAATCAAATTTAAAATGATTTTAAGTTTTACGCGTTAAAACGAATTAAAAACGCTCTTTTTAAAACGAATAAAAAAAATTCGTCGTTTTTATGTTCTTAAAACGCAATTCCAAAACTGCGTTTGCTAAAATACTTTTAGCATTTTAGACGTTAAATCGTCAAATAGAGCAACTTTAAAACGAATAATAAAAATCTCGGTTTAGTTGTTTACGATTTAAAACGCAATGTTCCTAAAGCCTTTTTAAAATAAATTTCCAAATTTTAAATCGTTGAAATCGTTCAAATAGACGCAATATTAATAAAAATGAATAATAAAAATTTCGTCGTTTTATGCTGCTTTACGCGTTAAAACGGTGTTTAAAGCTCAAAAACGTGCTGTTTTGCCAAAACACCAATTTTCAAGCATTTTAGATCGTTGGAAATCGTTCTACAAATAGAAGCTAATATTAATAAAAAACGCATAATGTACCCTGTCGTTTCATGCTGTTTTACGCAAACGCAGATTGTGTCAAAAACGTGCTGTTTTACAAAACAAGTATTTTCGCCATTTTAGATCGCTGAAATCGTTCAATAGACGCAATATTAATAAAACGAATAATAAAAAATTTCGTCGTTTTATGCTGTTTTACGCGTTAAAATCTGATTTTCAGTTTCCAAAACGTGCTGTTTTGCTGTACGCTTTTACTTTTCAAGCATTTTAGATCGTTGAAATCGTTCAAATGACGCGCAATATTAATAAAAATTGGCGTTGTAAAGTAGGCTTTACATCGAGATGTTTACGGATAACGTCTTATTGCGATATGTTTTAAAGTAAGGAATTAATGAAGATGTAACAATTTTTTTCAAATTTTAAATTACGCAAAATCACGTAAATTTATCTGTTTCCCAATCTGCAATTTGGTTCCAGGATAGGACGATGATAGGAAAAGTAAAGTAACCGCGAAGGGTTTCAGCTGTTATGGTGCCTTGCAAAAGTCAATGTGATGGTTGTTCCTTTTAACGTAGTAGACTCTTTGAAACATCTTGACATTGCACTTCATAAATTTTGTTTCACCGTCTTTTGTTCTCAAAGCATTCAACGAAAAAACTTAACCGCATCGAGAAAAATCTCCATTCGTTTGTATGCCGCTAGAGTGAGAGAGACGGAAGATCGGTCCACTTTACCCGAACGCTATGCCTGCCTCCGCCTCGTGGATTCCGCGCGTCAAGTTTCACGGAGTGACTGGCAGCGTAGCTCGAGATGAGACGGGAGATCGGTCCGTCTCTCTCGTTATAACGAGGGGGCATACCTGCGATCTAATCTCGGCAGTCTCGTGACACAGTTTCTGAACAGTCACCCAACTAAAACGATTTTAAAGACGTTATAACGTCAAAACAAATAATAAAAATTCGTCGTTTTATAAGCATTTTACGTTAAAACGTGCGATTAAAGCCTTCAAAACGTGCTGTTTTGCTAAAAATAAGCATTTTCAAGCATTTTAGATCGTTGAAATCGTTCAAATAGAAGCAATATTAATAAAAACGAATAATAAAAATTTCGTCGTTTTATGCTGTTTACGCGTTAAACGCAGATTAAAAGCTCAAAACGCCGTTTTGCCAAAATAGCATTTTCGCTACTTTTAAACCGTCGAAATCGTTTAAAATAGAAGCTTAATAAAAAAAAACGGAATAATAAAAAATTCGTCATTTTATGCTGTTTTACGCGTTAAAACGTTAGACAAAGCTCAAACGCTGTTTTGCTGTACAAGCATTTTCAAGCATTTTAGACTAAATCGTTCAAATAGACGCAATATTAATAAAAACGAATATCAAAATTTCATCGTTTTATGCTGTTTTACACGTTAAAACGCAAGAATAAAGCTCAAACGTGCTGTTTTCTAAAATAAGCATTTTCAGCATTTTAGATCGCTGAAATCGTTCAAATAGCAATATTAATAAAAACGAATAATAAAAATTCGTCGTTTTATGTTGTTTTACGCGTTGAAACCCAGATTAAACTCAAAATCGCGTCGTTTTGCCAAAACATACGCCATTTAGATCGTTGAAATCGTTCCCAAACATACAAATATTTAATATAAAACGAAATACGTACCGTCGTTTTATAAGTTGTTTTACGCGTTAAAACGCAGATTAAAAGCCCAAAATCAGTTGTTTGCTAAAATAAGCATTTTCGCCATTTTAGATCGTTGAACCGTTCAAATAGCTAACATACTAAAAAACAAATACAAAATTCGTCGTTTTATGTTTTTTTACGCGTTAAAAGAATTAAAGCTAAAAACGTGTTTTTTTTCCCCAAAAAAAACATTTTCAAGCATTTTAGATCGGAAATCGTTCAAATAGAAAAAATTTAATAAAAAAAATAAAAAGCTTTTATGCTGTTTTTCGCTTAAACGCAGTTTAAAAACCCCGGGGCCGTTTTCAAAATAAGATTTTCAAGCATTTTAGACGTTGAAATCGTTCAAATAGACAAAATTAAAAAAAACAAAAAAAAAAAATCGTCTTTTTTATGCGTTTTACCGTTAAAACGAAATTAAAACCCTCTGTGCGTTTTTTTTTTAAAAAAATAAATTTTAACAACGTTAAATGAAAAATAAACAAAATAAAAAAATTAAAATTCTTTTTTTGCTTTTTAGTTTAAAAGGCCGTTGCTAAAACTTGTTTTGCTAAAATGTTTTTTTAAGGCATTTTACTTTAAAACTTTAAAAAGCGTATTTAAACCGAAAAAAATTTGTCTTTTTGCGTTTTGCTTAAAAGAAATTTGCTCAAAGGGCTGGCTAAAATAAGCAAAAAAAAATTTAAATCGTCTTTAGCGAAAAAATAAAAAAACAAAAAAAAATTTTCGTGTTTTCGCGTTTACTTTTAAAAAACGCAAATCTAAAAAGGAGTTTTTTAAAAAACTTTTAAATTTTTTCGTTAAACTTCAAAAACGCAATTAAAAAAAACGTTAAAAAAAAATTTTTCTTTTTTAAATTTCTTTTTACCTTTAAAAAGAAAAAAAATAAAAGGGGTTTTTTAAAAATGCTTTTGCTTTTACGTTAAACGTTCAAAAAAAGCCTCCTAAAACGAAAAAAAATTTTCGCGTTTTATCCCGACGCAAAAAAAGCAAAAAATTTAAAACCGCTTTTTCGGTTTTATTTTTCGCATTTTAGTTAAATCTTCAAAAAGAATTTTAAAAAAAACAATTAAAATTTCACGTTTTTGGTTTTAAAAAAACGAATTAAAATTTCCCGGCGTTTTGTTTAAAATTATTTTAAAATTTTTGTGTAACGTTCAAATAAAAAATTAATAAAAAACGAAAAATAAAAAAGGGTTTTATTTTTACGCGAAAAAAAGCGAAAAAAGCTCAAAGGGTTTTTTTGGCAAAAATTTTTTCAAGCATTTTCACTTAAGTTAAATGGCCAAATTAAAAAAAAAATAATAAAAAATATTTTTTTGTTTTACTTAAACGCGTTCCCAAAAAGCTTTTTGTTTAAAAAATTTTAAGCTTTTTAGATTTAAATCGTTAAATGGAAAAAATTTTAAAAACGAATAAAAAAAAAATTTTTTTTATTTTGTTTTAGCGAAAAAAAACGCGTAAACCAAAGGGGTTTTTACTAAAATGGGTTTTTCAAGCATTTTGATTTGGGAAATGTTCAAATAGAGCTTTAATAAAAAAAATAAAAAAAATTTTCGTTTTTAGGTTTTACGCTTTAAAAACGCAGTTTAAAAGCTCAAAACGTGTGTTTTGTAAAATAAGCTTTTTAAATTTTAGATCGTTGAAACGTTAAATAGAAGCAATATTAATAAAAACGAATAAAAAAATTCGTCATTTTTATGCTGTTTTACGCGTTAAACGCAGATTAAAGCCTCAAAAACGCGCTGTTTTGCTAAATGAGCATTTTCAAGACGCAGAACGTAGTTGAAGTCGTTCAAATATGACGCACATTAATAAAAACGTGAATAATAAAATTCTGCCGTTTTTATGCGCTGTTTTACGAGAGTTAAAAACTCAGAATAAAGCTCAAAACGTGCTGTTTCTTTTGCTAAAATAAGCATTTTCAAAGCATTTTAGATCGTTGAAATCGTTCAAATAGAAGCAATATTACCAAAACGAATAATGTAACCGTCGTTTTTATGCTGTTTTACGCGTTAAAACGCAAATTAAAAGCTCAAAACGTGCTGTTTTGCTAAAATAAGCATTTTCAAGCATTTTAGACGCTGAACCGTTCAAATAGACGCAATAAAATAAAACGAATAAAAAATTTCTGCCGTTTTATGCTGTTTTACCGGCGTTAAAACGCAGAATAAAGCTCAAACGCGCTGTTCTGCTAAAATAAGCATTTTCAAGCATTTTAGATCGTTGAAATCGTTCAAATAGACGCAATATTAATAAAAACGGAATAATAAAAATTTCGTCGTTTTATAAGCGTTTTTACGCGTTAAAACGCAGATTAAAGCTCAAAATGCGCCGTTTTACAAATAAGCATTTTCAAGCATTTGATCGTTGAAATCGTTCAAATAGAAGCAATATTAATAAAAACGAATAATAAAATTTCGTCATTTTATAAGCTGTTTCACGCGTTAAAACGTGCAGATTAAAGCTCAAAAACGTGCTGTTTTGCTAAAATAAGCATTTTCAAGCATTTTAAATCGTCGAAATCGTTTAAATAGAAGCAATATTAATAAAAAACGAATAAGAAAAATCTTTCGTCATTTTTATGCTGTTTTACGCGATAAAACGCAGATTAAAGCTCAAACGTGATGTTTTGCTAAAATACATTTTCAAGCATTTTAAATCGTTGAAATCGTTTAAATAGACGCACATTAATAAAAAAAAACGAAATAATAAAAATTTCGTTGTTTTATGTGCTGTTTTTACGCGTTAAAAACGCAGATTAAAGCTCATTACGCTGTTTGCTAAAATAATCATTTTCAAGCATTTTAGATCGTTGAAAATCGTCTAAATAGAAGCACATTAATAAAAACGAATAATAAAAATTTCGTCGTTATTGTTTTACGCGTTAAAAACGCAGATTAAAAGCTCAAAACTGTTTTGCTAAAATAAGCATTTTCAAAGTTAATTTAGGATCGTTGAAATCGTTCAAATAGAAGCAATATTATTAAAAAAACGAATAATAAAAAAATTCGTCGTTTTATGCTGTTTTACGCCTTAAACGCAGATTAAAGCTCAAGACGTGCTGTTTTGCTAAAATAAGCATTTTCAAGCATTTTAGATCGTTGAAATCGTTCAAATAGACGCAATAAAAATAAAACGAATAATACAAATTTCGTCGTTTTATGTTTTTACTCGTTAAAAACGCAGAATAATGCTCAAACGTGATGTTTTGCTAAAATAAGCATTTTCAAGATTTAAATCGTTGAAACTGTTCAAATAGACGCACATTAATAAAAAATGAATAATAAAATTCTCGTCGTTTTATGCTGCTTTACGCGTTAAAACGCAGGCTAAAGCCTTCAAACGTGCTGTTTTGCTGCTAAAAATAATCATTTTCAAGCATTTTAGATCGTTGAAATCGTTCAAATAGGTAGCGTCATTAATAAAAAAACGAAATAATAAAAAATTGCCGTTTTATGCTGTTTACGCGTTAAAAATCGCAGATTAAAGCTCAAAACGTGCTGTTTCCATAAGTAAAATAAAGTATTTTCGCCATTTTAGATCGCTGAAATCGTTCAAATAGACGCAATATTAATAAAAAACGAATAATAAAAAATTTCGTCGTTTTATGCTGTTTTACGCAAAACGCTGATTAAAGCTCAAAACGTGCTGTTTTGCTAAATAAGCATTTTCAAGCATTTGTGATCGTTGAAATCGTTCAAATAGACGCGCCATTACTAAAAAAATTGGTTGTTTGTGTAAAGCAGGTTTACCGAGATGTTTACGCCGTGATAACGTCTTATTGGTGATATAAGTTTCTGTGAAGTAAGGAATTAATGAAGATAACAATTTTTTCAAATTTCAAATTGAAGCGCAAAAATCACGTAAATTTATCTGTTTCCAATCTGCGTAATTCTGTCTGTGATAGGACGATGATAGGAAAAGTAAGAACTGCGCGAAGGGTTTCAGCTGTTATGCGCTCCTGCAAAAGTCAGGTCGATGGTTGTTCCTTTAACGTAGTAGACTTCGGAAACATCTGACATTGCACTTCAAATTTTGTTTCACTGTCTTTGTTTCCATATTCAACGAAAAACTTAACCGCACACGAGAAAATCTCCATTCGTTTGTATGCCGCTAGAGTGAGAGAGACGGGAAGACGTCCACTCACTGAACGCCATGCCTGCCTCCGCTCGCGGGATTCCGCGTCAAGTTTCACGGAGTGACTGGCAGCGCTCGAGATGAGACGGAGATCGGTCCGTCTCTCGCCATAACGAGAGGGGGTATACCTGCGATCGACCTCGAGTAGAAGTCTCGCTGCGGACACAGTTTCTGAACAGTCACCCAACTAAAACGATTTTAAAGACGTTATAACGTCAAAAACAAATAATAAAAATTCGCCGTTTTATGCTGTTTTACGCGTTAAAACGCAGATTAAAGCTCAAAACGTGCTGTTTTGCTAAATAAGCATTTTCAAGCATTTTAGACGTTGAAATCGTTCAAATAGAAGCAATATTAATAAAAAACGAATAATAAAATTTCGTCGTTTTATGCTGTTTTACGCGTTAAAACGCAGATTAAAGCTCAAAACGTGCTGTTTTGCTAAAAAGCTTTCAAGCATTTTAAATCGTCGAAATCGTTTAAATAGAACTAATAAAAACAAAAAAAATTCGTGTTTTATGTGTTTTACGCGTTAAAACGCAGATTAAAGCTCAAACGGCTGTTTTGCTAAAATAAGCATTTTCAAGCATTTTAGATCGTTAAATCGTTCAAAAACGCAATTAAAAAAACGAATAATAAAAATTTCATCTTTTTTATGCTGTTTTACCGTTAAAACGGAAAAAAAGCTCAAAACGTGCTGTTTTTCTAAAATAATTTTCAAGCATTTTGATCGTTGAAATCGTTCAAATAGAAGCAATATTAATAAAAACGAATAATAAAAATTCGTCGTTTTATGCTGTTTTACGCGTTAAAACGCAGTTTAAAAACTCAAAACGTGCTGTTTTGCTAAAATAAGCATTTTCAAGCATTTTAGATCGTGAAATCGTTCAAATATACGAAATATTAATAAAAACGAATAATAAAAATTCGTCGTTTTATGCTGTTTTACGCTTAAAACGCAGTTTAAAAAGCTCAAAACGTGCTGTTTTCAAAATAAGCATTTTCAGCATTTTAGACGTTGGAAATCGTTCAAATAGAAGCAATATTAATAAAAACAAATAATAAAAATTCGTCGTTTTATGTGTTTACGCGTTAAAACGCAGATTAAAGCTAAAAACGTGCTGTTTTGCTAAAATAAGCATTTTCAAGCATTTTAGATCGTTGAAATCGTTCAAATAGACGCAATAAAAAAAAAAACAAATAATAAAAATTTCGTCGTTTTATGCTGTTTTACTCGTTAAAACGCAGAATAAAGCTTCAAAACGTGATGTTTTGCTAAAATAAGCATTTTCAAGCATTTTAAATCGTTGAAACGTTCAAATAGACGCAATATTAATAAAAAAGAATAATAAAATTTTTTTTCGTTTTAGCGTTAAACGCGTTAAACCAAAATTTTAAAAGCTAAAACTGCTTTTTGCTAAATTTCATTTAAGCATTTTAATGTGAAATCGTTAAATAAAAAATATAATAAAAAAAAATTTTCGCGTTTTAGCTTTTTACGCTTTAAAAACGCAGATTCTAAAAGCTTTTCTAAAGCATTTTTCGCATTTAATCGCTAAAATTTAAAAACGAATATAAAAAAAACGTATTTTCGCTTTTTAAAGCTGTTAAGCTTAAAACGCTTTTTTGCTAAAAAGGTTTTTCAAAAACATTTTAACTTAAATCGTTGAAATAGTTAAATAAACGAATAAATAAAAAAATTCAAATTTGTCGTTTTTAGCTTTTTAAAAGCTTAAAACGCTGATTGCAAAAAAAGTATTTTTAAGCATTTTAGACTTAAATCGTTGAAACGTCAAATAACAATATTAAAAAAAACTTATTTTGTTTTAGGTTTTTAAATTTAGATTGTTCAAAACGTGCTGTTTTGCTAAAATAAGCATTTTCAAGATTTAGATCGTTGAAATCGTTCAAATAGAAGCAAATATTAATAAAAACGAATAATAAAATTTTTCGTCTTTTTTATGCTGTTTTACGCGTTAAAACGCAGATTAAACTAAAAACGTGCTGTTTGCTTAAATAAGCATTTTCAAGCATTTTAGATCGTTGAAATCGTTTAAATAGAAGCAATATTAAAAAAAAACGAATAATAAAAAATTCGTCATTTTATGCTGTTTTACGCGTTAAAACGCAGATTAAACGCTCAAAACGTGCTGTTTTGCTAATATAAGATTTTCAAGCATTTTAGATCGTTGAAATCGTTCAAATAGAGCAATAAAATAAAAACAAATAATAAAAATTTCGTCGTTTTTATGCTGTTTTACCGTTAAAACGCAGAATAAACTCAAAACGTGATGTTTTGCTAAAATAAGCATTTTCAAGCATTTTAAATCGCTGAAATCGTTCAAATAGACGCAATATTAATAAAAACGAATAATAAAAATTTCGTCGTTTTATGCTGTTTACGCGTTAAAACGCAGATTAAAGCTCAAACGTGCTGTTTTGCTAAAATAATCATTTTCAAGCATTTTAGATCGTTGAAATCGTTCAAATAGAGCAATATTAATAAAAACGAATAATAAAAATTCGTCGTTTTATGCTGTTTTACGCGTTAAAACGCAGATTAAAGCTCAAAACGTGCTGTTTTGCTAAAATAAGCATTTTCAAGCATTTTAGATCGCTTGAAATCGTTCAAATAGACGCAATATTAATAAAAACGAATAATAAAAATTTCGTCGTTTTTATGCTGTTTTACGCGTTAAAACGCAGATTAAAGCTCAAAACGTGCTGTTTTGCTAAAATAAGCATTTTCAAGCATTTTAGATCGTTGAAATAGTTCAAATAGACGCAATATTAATAAAAACGAATAATAAAAAATTCGTCGTTTTTATGCTGTTTTACGCGTTAAAACGCTGATTAAAGCTCAAAACGTGCTGATTTGCTAAAATAAGCATTTTCAAGCATTTTAGATCGTTGAAATCGTTCAAATAGACGCAATATTAATAAAAACGAATAATAAAAAACTCGTCGTTTTATGCTGTTTTACGCGTTAAAATGCAGATAAAGCTCAAAACGTGCTGTTTTGCTTAAAATAAAGCATTTTCAAGCATTTTAGATCGTTGAAATCGTTTAAATAGAAGCAATATAATAAAAACGAATAATGAAAAATTCGTCATTTTATGCTGTTTTACGCGTTAAAACGCAGATTAAACGCTCAAAAACGTGCTGTTTTGCTAATATAAGTATTTTCAAGCATTTTAGATCGTTGAAATCGTTCAAATAGACGCAATATTAATAAAAACGAATAATAAAAATTTCGTCGTTTTTATGCTGTTTTACACGTTAAAACGCAGAATAAAAGCTCAAAACGTGCTGTTTTGCTAAAATAAGCATTTTCAAGCATTTTAGATCGTTGAAATCGTTCAAATAGAAGCAATATTAATAAAAACGAATAATAAAAATTCGTCGTTTTATGCTGTTTACGCGTTAAAACGCAGATTAAAGCTCAAAACGTGCTGTTTTGCTAAAATAAGCATTTTCAAGCATTTTAAATCGTTGAAATCGTTCAAATAGACGCAATATTAATAAAAACGAATAATAAAAATTTCGTCGTTTTTATGCTTGCTTTACGCGTTAAAACGCAGATTAAAACTCAAAACGTGCTGTTTTGCTAAAATAAGCATTTTCAACCATTTTAGATCGTTGAAATCGTTCAAATAGAAGCAATATTAATAAAAACGAATAATAAAAATTCGTCGTTTTTATGCTGTTTTTACGCGTTAAAACGCAGATTAAAACTCAAAACGTGCTGTTTTGCTAAAATAAGCATTTTCAAGCATTTTAGATCGTTGAAATCGTTTAAATAGAAGCAATATTAATAAAAACGAATAATAAAAATTGTCATTTTATGCTGTTTTACGCGTTAAAACGCAGATTAAAGCTCAAAACGTGCTGTTTTGCTAAAATAAGCATTTTCAAGCATTTTAGATCGTTGAAATCGTTCAAATAGACGCAATATTAATAAAAACGAATAATAAAAATTTCGTCGTTTTATGCTGTTTACGCGTTAAAACGGAGAATAAAGCTCAAAACGTCTGCTTTGCTAAAATAAGCATTTTCAAGCATTTTAGATCGTTGAAATAGTTAAAAAAGGGGGCCAATATTAAAAAAAACGAATAAAAAAATTTCGTCGTTTTTTGCTGTTTTACGCTTTTGGTTTAAAACTAAAAACGGCTTTTTCAAAAAATTTTCAAATTTTAAATTTGGAAATCTTTAAAAAAAGGGAAAATTTAAAAAAACAAATAATAAAAACTCGTTTTTTTTGCTGACGCGAAAAATGCAATTAAAACTCAAAACGTGCTGTTTTGCTAAAATAACATTTTCAATTTTTAGATCGTTGAAATCTTCAAATAAAAGCAATATTAATAAAACAATAAAAAAAAATTCGTCGTTTTTTGCTTTTTTTACGCGTTAAAACGCAAAATAAAGCTCAAAACGTGCTTTTTTGTTTTGTTTTAAGAAGAGTTTGAAAAGGAAAAAATTTTGAATAAAAAAAAATTCGTCGTTTTATGTTTTTTACGCGTTAAAACGCAGATTAAACTCAAAACTGCTGTTTTGCAAAAATAACATTTTCAAGCTTTTTTAGATCGTTGAAATCGTTCAAATAGACCAATAAAAATAAAAACAAATAAAAAAAAATTTCGTCGTTTTATGCTGTTTTACCGTTAAAACGCAGAAAAAAACTAAAACTGTGTTTTGCAAAATAAGCTTTTTTCAAGCATTTTAAACCCCGTTAAATCGTTCAAATAACAATATTAAAAAAAACGAATAAAAAAAATTTTCGTCTTTTTTTATGCTTTTTACGCTTTAAAAACGCAGATTAAACTCAAAACGTGCTTTTTTTGCAAAAATAACATTTTCAAGCATTTTAGATCGTTAAATCGTTCAAATAGAGCAATAAAAAAAAACAATAAAAAAAAATTTCGTCGTTTTTTGCTTTTTTTCCTTTAAAAACCCAGAAAAAAAATAAAAACTGTGTTTGCAAAAATAAGCTTTTTAAAAACATTTTAAATCGTGAAATCGTTAAAAAGACGCAATAAAATAAAAAGGGAATAATAAAATTTTCTTTTTTTATGCTGTTTCGCGTTAAAACGCAGATTAAACTCAAAACGTGCTGTTTTGCTAAAATAAAAAGCAT
>NW_027046502.1:0-24295 GCF_025399875.1 Dalotia coriaria | reverse complement strand
TTGCCACCCCTTTTGTTAAAAAAGAAAAAAAATTTTTGGGCCCAAAAAAACTTTTTGTTTTTTGAAAAGGAAACCCAAAAAAAAAAATTTAAAAAACGAAAAAAAATTTTTGTTTTTTTTTTTGGGGGTTTTTTTTTAAAATTTTGCCGAAACTTTAAAAAAAAAAAAAAAGTTAAAATTCCCCTTTTTTCAAAATTTTTAAATTGGCCAAAAATTTTTGTTTTTGTTGTCGTGCCCAATATTAAAAAAAAAACAATTAAATTTTGGTTTTTACGCGTTCGGTTTGGGTCTTTTTGTTAAAAAAATTGAAAGTTAAATTGCGCCCAAAAATAAAAAAAATTGTCGCCGTTTCCGCAAAAAGAGATGAAAACGTTTTTTTAAAATAGATTTTGGTTGAAATTTTAAAACCCAACGCATAAAAACGAAAAATAAATTTCGTTTTTTTATTTACGCTCGCAGTTGAAAACGTGCGTTTTTCGGTTATTTATGGGGCAAAATGTCGGGAAAAAAAACAATCCTTTTCGTCGGTTTTTTTTAAAAAATAAAAACGCCTTTTTTTGTTGTTTTCGTATTTTTAGCTTAAAATGTTCAAATAGAAGAATATTAATCAATACAAAAGCGTTTTTAGTTTAAAAAATTTTTGAAAATTTTTTATTTTAGCAAACAATTTTATTTAATCTGCGTTTTAACGGTAAAACGCATAAAAAAAAATTTTTTTTTTATTCTTTTATAAATATTCGTTATTTTGCGTTTAAAAGATCAAAAAATGCTTGAAAATGCTTATTTTAGCAAAACAGCACTTTTTGAGCTTTAATCTGCGTTTTAACGCGAAAAAACAGCAAAAACGACGAATTTTTTATTATTCTTTTTTTAAAATATTGCGCTTTTGCCGATTTCAACGATCTAAAATGCTTGAAAATGTTTTTTTTGCAAAACAGCACGTTTTGAGCTTTAATCTGCGTTTTAACGCGAAAAACAGCATAAAACGAAAAAATTTTTATTATTCGTTTTTATTAATATTGCTTCTATTTGAACGATTTCAACGATTTTAAATGTTTTAAAATGTTTATTTTAAAAACAGCACGTTTTGAGTTAATCTGTTTTTTAACGCAAAACAGCAAAAAAAACGCAAATTTTATTATTCGTTTTTTTTAAAATTTGCCTATTTGAACGATTTCAACGATCTAAAATGCTTAAAATGTTTTTAGAAAAAAGGAGTTTTGAGCTTAATCTGCGTTTTAACGCGAAAAAGCAAAAAAACGACAAAATTTTTTTATTATTCGTTTTTATTAATATTGCTTCTATTTGAACGATTTCAACGATCTAAAATGCTTGAAAATGCTTATTTTAGCAAAACAGCACGTTTTGAGTTTTAATCTCCCTTTTTAAAGTAAAACAGCATAAAAGGGACGAAATTTTTATTATTCGTTTTATTAATATTGCTTCTATTTGAACGATTTCAACGATCTAAAATGTTTGGGAAATGCTTATTTTAGCAAAACAGAAGTTTTGAGCTTTAATCCGGTTTTAACGCGAAAACAGCTTTAAAACGACGAAATTTTTATTATTTGTTTTTATTAATATTGCGTCTATTTGAACGATTTCAACGATCTAAAAATGCTTGAAAATGTTTTATTTTAGCAAAACAGCACGTTTTGAGCTTTAATCTGCGTTTTAACGCGTAAAACAGCATAAAACGACGATTTTTAATTATTCTTTTTTTATTAATATTGCTTCTATTTGAACGATTTCAACGATCTAAAATGCTTGAAAATGCTTATTTTGCAAAACAGCACGTTTTGAGTTTTAATCTGCGTTTTAACGCGTAACGCGTAAAACAACACGTTTTGAGTTTTAATCTGCGTTTTAACGCGAAAACAGCATAAAAACGACGATTTTTTATTATTTGTTTTTATTAATATTGCTTCTATTTGAACGATTTCAACGATCTAAAATGCTTGAAAAGCTTATTTTAGCAAAAACAGCACGTTTTGAGCTTTAATCTGCGTTTTAACGCGTAAAACAGCATAAAAACGACAAAATTTTTATTATTCGTTTTTATTAATATTGCGTCTATTTGAACGATTTCAACGATCTAAAATGCTTAAAAAATGATTTTTTTAGCAAACAGCACGTTTTTGAGCTTTAATCTGCGTTTTAACGCGTAAAACAGCATAAAACGCAAATTTTTATTTTTCGTTTTTATTAATATTGCTTCTATTTGAACGATTTCAACGATCCAAAATGCTTAAAATGTTTATTTTAGCAAAACAGCACGTTTTGAGTTTAATCTGCGTTTAACGCGTAAAACAGCATAAAACGACGAAATTTTTATTTTTCCCGTTTTTATTAATATTGCGTCTTTTTGAACGATTTCAACGATCTAAAATGCTTAAAAATGATTATTTAGCAAACAGCAGTTGAGCAATCGCGAACGCAAAACAGCATAAAACACAAATTTTTATTATTCGTTTTTATTAATATTGCTTCTATTTAACGATTTCAACGATCTAAAATGCAAATGTTTTTTTTAACAAAACAGCACGTTTAGAGCTCTAATTCGTTTTAACGCGTAAAACAGCATAAAACGACGAAATTTTTATTATTCTTTTATTAATATTGCGTCTATTTGAACGAGTTCAACGATCTAAAATGCTGAAATGCTTATTTTGCAAAACAGCACGTTTTGAGTTTTACGCGTTTAACGCGTAAAACAGCATAAAACGACGATTTTTTATTCGTTTTATTAAATTCTTTATTTGAACGATTTACGTTAAACCTGAAAATGATATTTTACAAACGCACGTTTTAGCTTTAATTGTTTAACGCGTAAAACAGCATAAAACAAATTTTTATTATTGCGTTTTTATTAATATGCTTCTATTTTAACGATTTAACGATCTAAAATCGTAAAATTCTTTTTCAAAAACAGCATTTTATTTATCTGCGTTTTAACGCGTTAAACAGCATAAAACGACGAAATTTTTTTAAATCGTTTTATTAAATTGCGTTTTGAACGGTTTCAACGATCTAAAAATGCTTGAAAATGATTTATTTTAGCAAAACAGCATGTTTTGAGCTTTAATCTGCGTTTTAACGCGTAAAAAGCATAAAAATAACGAAATTTTTATTATTCGTTTTTTATTAATATTGCTTTTTTAACGATTTCAAACGATTAAAAACTAAAATTTTATTTTTTTTAGCAAAACAGCACGTTTTGAGCTTTAATCTGCGTTTTAACGCGAAAAAATTATAAAAAAGATTTTTTTATATCGTTTTTATAATTTGCGTATTTGAACGATTTCAACGATCTAAAATGCTTGAAAATTGATTATTTTAGCAAAACGCACGTTTGAGTTTAATCTGCGTTTTAAGCGTAAAACAGCATATTACAAAAAATTTTTTATTATTCGTTTTTATTAATATTGCTCTATTTGAACGATTTCAACGATCTAAAATGTTTTAAAATGTTTTTTTATAAACAGCACGTTTTGAGTCTAAATCTGCGTTTTAAGTAAATCAGCATAAAAACGACGAAATTTTTATTATTCGTTTTATTAATATTGCGTCTATTTGAACGATTTCACGTATCTAAAATGCTTGAAAATGCTTATTTTAAGAAAACAGCACGTTTTGAGTTTTAATCTGCGTTTTAACGTTAAACAGCTTTTAAAACGCGAAATTTATTACATTTTATTAATTTTTTTTTTAAACGATTTCAACGATCTAAAATCTTGAAAATGATTATTTTAGCAAAAACAGCACGTTTTGAGCTTTAATCTGCGTTTTAACGCAAAACAGCATAAAACGACGAATTTTTATTATTCGTTTTTATTAATATGCTTCTATTTAACGATTTCAACGATCTAAAATGCTTTGAAAATGCTTATTTTAGCAAAAACAGCACGTTTTGAGTTTTAATCTGCGTTTTAACGCGTAAAACAGCATAAAAAACAAATTTTTTTATTTTTTTATTAATATTGCGTCTATTTGAACGATTTCAACGATCTAAAATGCTTGAAAATGATTATTTTAGCCGCATTTTTGAGCTTTAATCTGCTTTTTAACGAAAAAGCTTAAAAACGACGAAATTTTATTATTGTTTTTATTAATATTGTTTATTTGAACGTTTTAACTTAAAATGCTTGAAAATGCTTTTTTTAGCAAAACAGCAGTTTTTAGCTTTAACGCTTTTTAACGCAAAAAGCAAAAAAATTTATTTTTTTTTTTATTTTTTGGGCCATTTAACGATTTAAATCTAAAATGGGAAAAAAATTTTTTAGAAAACCCCTTTTTTTAAACGCTTTTTAACGCTAAAAAAAATAAAAACGTTTTTATTATTCGTTTTTTTAAAATTTTTCGTTTTTAAAATTTTTAAGTTAAAAATGTTGAAAAATTTTAGCAAAATTGGTTTTTTTAAAAGGGTTTAACGCTAAGGGAAAAAATAAAAAAAATTTTTTATTAGTTTTTTTAAAAATTTTTTGCTTATTTAAAATTTCAACGATTAAAATTTTTAAAAAGGGGTTTTTAGAAAAACAGCATTTTTGAGTTTTAAATGGTTTTAAAAAAAAGAAAAAAAAAGACGTTTTTTATTATTTTTTTTTAAATTTTGTTTTTTGAACGATTTAATTTTAAAATGTTTAAAAATGCATTTTAAAAAACAAATTTTACTTTTAATTGGTTTTAAAAAAAACGATAAAACAACAAATTTTTTTTTCTTTTTTAAAAACCATTTAAAGTTTAACCCAAAAGCTTAAAAGCTTTTTTTAAAACAGAATTTTTATTTAATTCCTTTTAAGCGTAAAATAAAAACCTTTTTTAATTCTTTTTTTAAAAAGCGTTATTTAAATTTAACGCTAAAAGCAAAAAAAGTTTTTTTAAAAAAACGGTTTTATTTAAATCTCTTTTAAGGGTAAAACACAAAAAAAAATTTTAAAATTTTTCTTTTTTAAAACCCTTTTTTAAAGTTTAAGGGTTTTAAAAAGCAAAAAAGCAGAAAAACAGAATTTTTTGACTTTTTTTTGCGTTTTTAACGAAAACGATAAAACGAAAATTTTAACGTTTTTTATTAAGCTTTTAAGGGGTTTAACGTTTGCTTAAAATCTTTTTTAAAAAAGCCTTTTTTTAACGGTTTAACGCAAAAAAATTTTTAAAAAACCCAAATTTTTAACTTTTTTTATTAATTTGCTTTTTTAACTTTTAACGATAAAAGTTAAAAATTTATTTTGAAAAAAGTTTATTAACGGTTTTAAGGGGAAAAAAGTAAAAGGAAAATTTTAACGTTTTTTTAAATTTGGTTTATTTAACGTTTTAAACGACAAAAATTTTAAAAATGTTTTTTTAAAAACCCCTTTTTATTTTAACGGGTTTTAACGTAAAAGCTAAAAGCAAATTTTAATTTTTTTTAAATTTTTCCCTTTTAACGTTTAACGATAAAAAATTTAAAATCTTTTTTAAAAAAGCTTTATTTAACCGTTTTAACGCTAAAAAAAAAAAAAAGGTTTTTTTAATTCGTTTTTTTTAAATTTGTTTTATTTAAACGTTTTAACGACAATTTTAAATTTTTTTTAAAAAAAGCGTTTTGACTTTAACGGTTTTAAGCTAAAACCTAAAAAACACATTTTATTATTCGTTTTTAAAGCTTAAAACGATTTAAATTTCTTATTTCAACAATCTAAAATGCTTGAAAATGCTTTATTTTAGCAAAACAGCACGTTTTGAGTTTTAATCTGCGTTTTAACGCGTAAAACAGCATAAAAAACGACGAAATTTTTATTATTCGTTTTTATTAATATTGCGTCTATTTGAACGATTTCAACGATCTAAAATGCTTGAAAATGATTATTTTAGCAAAACAGCACGTTTTGAGCTTTAATCTGCGTTTTAACGCGTAAAACAGCATAAAAACGACGAAATTTTTATTATTCGTTTTTATTAATATTGCTTCTATTTGAACGATTTCAACGATCTAAAATGCTTGAAAATGCTTTATTTAGCAAAACAGCAGTTTTGAGCTTTAATCTGCGTTTTAACGCGTAAAACAGCATAAAAAACGACGAAATTTTTATTATTCGTTTTATTAATATTGCGTCTATTTGAACGATTTCAACGATCTAAAATGCTTGAAAATGCTTATTTTAGCAAAACAGCATTTTGAGCTTTAATCTGCGTTTTAACGCGTAAAAACGCATTAAAAACGACGAATTTTTATTATTCGTTTTTTATTAATATTGCTCTATTTGAACGATTTCAACGATCTAAAATGCTTGAAAATGATTATTTTAGCAAAACAGCACGTTTTGAGTTTTAATCTGCGTTTTAACGCGTAAACAGCATAAAAACGACGAAATTTTTATTATTCGTTTTTATTAATATTGCTTCTATTTGAACGATTTCAACGATCTAAAATGCTTTAAAATGTTTATTTTAGCAAAACAGCACGTTTTGAGCTTAACTGCGTTTTAACGCGTAAAACAGCATAAAACGACGAAATTTTATTATTCGTTTTTTTAAATATTGCTTCTATTTGAACGATTTCAACGATTAAAATGCTTTGAAAATGCTTATTTTAGCAAAACAGCACGTTTTGAGTTTAATCTGCGTTTTAACGCGTAAAACAGCATAAAAACGACGAATTTTTATTATTCGTTTTTATTAAATGCGCAGAACGATTTCAACGATCTAAAATGCTTATTTTAAAAAGCATTTAAAAACGAAAACGCAAAAAATTTTATTATTCGTTTTTATTAAGCTATTGCGTTCTATGCTTAAATTGCAGGTTTTCAACGCGTATAAACTAAAAAAATTTTTAGTTTTTTTATTAATATTGCTATTTAAGTTTACGAAACAGCCGTTTTGAAAATTTATTTTAGCAAAAAGCAGTTTTAAGTTAACGCTTAAACGTAAAACTTTATACGTTTATAATTTTTTTTTGAACGTTTTTTAAATTAAATCATTTGAAAATGCTTATTTTAAGTCTAAAAGCGTTTAATGTTTAATCTGCTTAACGTAATTAGCTTAAAACGACGTTAAATTTTTAAATTCGTTTTTATTAATATTGCGATCTTATTTAACGATTTTAATCGATCTAAAATTTGAAAATGTTTTTAAAGCTAAAACAGCACGTTTTGAGCTTTAACTGCGTTTTTAACGCGTAAGACGTAAAACATAAAAACGAGAATTTTTATTATTCGTTTTTATTATTTTGTCTCTATTTGAACGATTTCAACGATCTAAAATGCTTGAAAATGATTATTTTAGCAACAGCACGTTTTGAAACTTAATTTGGTTTTAACGCTTTAATAAAACAGCAAAAAACAGAAATTTTTATTATTCGTTTTTATTAATTTGCTTCTATTTAACGATTTAACGATTTCAAATCTTTCAAAATGTTTATTTTAGCAAAAAGCTATTTTGAGCTCTAATCTGCGTTTTAACGCGTTTAAACAGCATTAAAACGCGAAAAATTTTTATATTCGTTTTTTTATTAAAAATTTGCGTCTATTTAACGATTTCAACGATCTAAAATGCTTGAAAATGCTTATTTTAGCAAAACAGCACGTTTTGAGCTTTAATCTGCGTTTTAACGCGTAAAACAGCATAAAAACGACGAAATTTTTATTATTCGTTTTTATTAATATTGCGTCTATTTGAACGATTTCAACGATCTAAAATGCTTGAAAATGCTTATTTTAGCAAAACAGCATCGTTTTGAGCTTTAACTGCGTTTTAACGCGTAAAAAGCATAAAAACGACGAATTTTTATTATTCGTTTTTATTAATATTGCGTCTATTTGAAACGATTTCCGATCTAAAATGCTTGAAAATGATTATTTTAGCAAAACAGCACGTTTTGAGCTTTAATCTGCGTTTTAACGCGTAAAACAGCATAAAAACGACGAAATTTTATTATTCGTTTTTATTAATATTGCTTCTATTTGAACGATTTCAACGATCTAAAATGCTTTAAAAGTTTATTTTAGCAAAACAGCACGTTTTGAGCTTCTTAATCTGCGTTTTAACGCGTAAAACAGCATAAAAACGACGAAATTTTTATTATTCGTTTTTTTATTAATATTGCGTCTATTTGAACGATTTCAACGATCTAAAATGCTTGAAAATGCTTATTTTAGCAAAACAGCACGTTTTGAGCTTTAATCTGCGTTTTAACGCGTAAAACAGCATAAAAACGACGAAATTTTTATTATTTGTTTTTATTAATATTGCGTCTATTGAACGATTTCAACGATCTAAAAGCTTGAAAATGATTATTTTAGCAACAGCACGTTTTGAGCTTTAATCTGCGTTTTAACGCGTAAAACAGCATAAAACGACGAAATTTTATTATTCGTTTTTATTAATATTGCTTCTATTTGAACGATTTCAACGATCTAAAATGCTTGAAAATGCTTATTTTAGCAAAACAGCACGTTTTGAGCTTTTAATCTGCGTTTTAACGCGTAAAACAGCATAAAAACGACGAAATTTTTATTATTTGTTTTTATTAATATTGCGTCTATTTGAACGATTTCAACGATCTAAAATGCTTGAAAATGCTTATTTTAGCAAAACAGCACGTTTTGAGCTTTAATCTGCGTTTTAACGCGTAAAACAGCATAAAAACGACGATTTTTTATTATTCGTTTTATTAATATTGCTTCTATTTGAACGATTTCAACGATCTAAAATGCTTGAAAATGCTTATTTTAGCAAAACAGCACGTTTTGAGTTTAATCTGCGTTTTAACGCGTAAAACAGCATAAAAACGACGAAATTTTTATTATTTGTTTTTATTAATATTGCGTCTATTTGAACGATTTCAACGATCTAAAATGCTTGAAAATGATTATTTTAGCAAGCAGCACGTTTTGAGTTTAATCTGCGTTTTAACGCGTAAAACAGCATAAAAACGACGAAATTTTTATTATTTGTTTTTATTAATATTGCGTCTATTTGAACGATTTCAACGATCTAAAATGCTTGAAAATGATTATTTTTAGCAAAGCAGCACGTTTTGAGTTTTAATCTGCGTTTTAACGCGTAAAACAGCATAAAAACGACGAAATTTTTATTATTCGTTTTTTATTAATATTGCTTCTATTTGAACGATTTCAACGATCTAAAATGCTTGAAAATGCTTATTTTAGCAAAACAGCACGTTTTGAGCTTTAATCTGCGTTTTAACGCGTAAAACAGCATAAAAACGACGAAATTTTTATTATTCGTTTTTATTAATATTGCTTCTATTTGAACGACTTCAACGATCTAAAATGCTTGAAAATGCTTATTTTAGCAAAACAGCAAGTTTTGAGCTTTTAATCTGCGTTTTAACGCGTAAAACAGCATAAAAACGACGAAATTTTTATTATTCGTATTTTTATTAATATTGCGTCTATTTGAACGATTTCAACGATCTAAAATGCTTGAAAATGCTTATTTTGCAAAACAGCACGTTTTGAGCTTTAATCTGCGTTTTAACGCGTAAAACAGCATAAAAACGACGAATTTTTATTATTCGTTTTTATTAATATTGCGTCTATTTGAACGATTTCATCGATCTAAAATGCTTGAAAATGATTATTTTAGCAAAGCACCACGTTTTGAGCTTTAATCTGCGTTTTAACGCGTAAAACAGCATAGAAACGACGAAATTTTTATTATTCGTTTTTATTAATATTGCTTCTATTTGAACGATTTCAACGATCTAAAATGCTGAAAATGCTTATTTTAGCAAAACAGCACGTTTTGAGCTTTAATCTGCGTTTTAACGCGTAAAACAACATAAAAACGACGAAATTTTTATTATTCGTTTTATTAATATTGCATCTATTTGAACGATTTCAACGATCTAAAATGCTTGAAAATGATTATTTTAGCAAAGCAGCACGTTTTGAGCTTTTAATCCTTTTAACGTTAAACGCGTAAAACACTAGAAACGAGAATTTTTATTATTCGTTTTTATTAATATTGTTCTATTTGAACGATTTCAACGATCTAAAATGCTGAAAATGCTTATTTTAGCAAAAGCAGCACGTTTTGAGTTTTTAATCTGCGTTTTAACGCGTAAAACAAAAAAAAAAACGACGAAATTTTTATTATTCTTTTTTTATTAATATTGCTTCTATTTGAACGATTTCAACGATCAAAAATGCTTGAAAATGCTTTTTTTAAAAGCAAAAACACACGTTTTGAGTTTTAATCTGCGTTTTTAACGCGAAAAACAGCATAAAAACGACAAAATTTTTTTTATTATTTGTTTTTTTTAAATATTGCGTCTATTTAAATGATTTCAACGATCTAAAATGCTTAAAAATGCTTTTTTTTTGAAAAAACAGCACTTTTTGAGTTTTAATCTGCGTTTTAACGCGAAAAAAAGATAAAAAGGGGACGATTTTTTTTTATTCGTTTTTATTAATATTGCTTCTATTTGAACGATTTAAAACGATCTAAAATGTTTGAAAATGTTTTTATTTTAGCAAAACAGCACGTTTTAAAAGTTTTAATCTGCGTTTTGGCGAAAAACACAAAAAAAAACGACAAAATTTTTTTATTATTCGTTTTTATTAATATTGCGTCTATTTGAACGTTTTTCCAACGATCTAAAATGCTTGAAAATGCTTATTTTAGCAAAACAGCACGTTTTGAGTTTTAAATTTTGCTTTTTAAAAGAGTAAACAGCAAAAAAACGACGAATTTTTATTATTCTTTTTTATTAATATTGCGTCTATTTCAAGGGATAAAAAAATTTAAAAATGATTATTTTAGAAAAACAGCACGTTTTGAGCTTTAATCTCGTTTTAACGCGAAAACAGCATAAAACGACGAATTTTTATTATTCTTTTTTATTGGGTATTGCTTCGATTTGAACGATTTCAACGATTTTAAAAATGCTTAAAAATGATTATTTTAGCAAAACAGCACGTTTTGTTTTTTAATCTGCGTTTTAACGCGTAAACAGCATAAAACGACAAATTTTTTTATTTTCCGTTTTAAATTTAATATTGCTTCTATTTGAACGATTTCAACGATCAAAAAAATGTTTTTAAAAAATGTTTTATTTTACAAAAAAACGTTTGAGTTTTAATCTGCGTTTTAACGGGGTTAAAACAGCAAAAAAAACGACGAATTTTTATTTTTCTTTTTTTTAAATATTGTTTTTTATTTGAACGATTTCAAGGGATCTAAAATGCTTGAAAATGCTTTTTTTTAAGCTTATTTTAGCAAAAACAGCACGTTTTGAGCTTTTAATCTGCGTTTTAACGCGTAAAACAGCATAAAAACGACGAATTTTTATTATTCGTTTTTTATTAATATTGCTTTATTTGAACGATTTCAATCGATCTAAAAATGCTTGAAAATGCTTATTTTAGCAAAACAGCACGTTTTGAGCTTTAATCTGCGTTTTAACGCGTAAAACAGCATAAAACGACGAATTTTTATTATTCGTTTTTATTAATATTGCTTCTATTTGAACGATTTCAACGATCTAAAAATGCTTGAAAATGCTTATTTTAGCAAAACAGCACGTTTTGAGCTTTAATCTGCGTTTTAACGCGTAAACAGCATAAAACGACGAAATTTTTATTATTCGTTTTTATTAATATTGCGTCTATTTGAACGATTTCAACGATCTAAAATGCTTGAAAATGATTATTTTAGCAAAACAGCACGTTTTGAGCTTTAATCTGCGTTTTAACGCGTAAAACAGCATAAAACGACGAATTTTTATTATTCGTTTTTATTATATTGCTTTTATTTGAACGATTTCAACGATCTAAAATGCTTTGAAAATGCTTATTTTAGCAAAACAGCACGTTTTGAGTTTTAATCTGCGTTTTAACGCGTAAAACAGCATAAAAAGACGAAATTTTTATTATTCGTTTTTATTAATATTGCGTCTATTTGAACGATTTCAACGATCTAAAATGCTTGAAAATGCTTATTTTCGCAAAACAGCACGTTTTGAGTTTTAATCTGCGTTTTAACGCGTAAAACAGCATAAAACACGAAATTTTTATTATTCGTTTTTATTAATATTGCTTCTATTTGAACGATTTCAACGATCTAAAATGCTTGAAAATGTTATTTTAGCAAAACAGCACGTTTTGAGCTTTAATCTGCGTTTTAACGCGTAAAACAGCATAAAAACGACGAATTTTTATCATTCGTTTTTATTAATATTGCTTCTATTTGAACGATTTCAACGATCTAAAATGCTTGAAAATGTTATTTTAGCAAAACAGCACGTTTTGAGCTTTAATCTGCGTTTTAAGGCGTAAAACAGCATAAAAACGACGAATTTTTATTATTCGTTTTTATTAATATTGCTTCTATTGAAAATGCTTATTTTAGAAAAAACAGCCCGTTTTGAGTTTAATCTGCGTTTAACGCGTAAAACAGCATCGACGAAATTTTTTATTATTCGTTTTTATTAATATTGCGTCTAGAACGATTTCAACGATCTAAAATGCTTGAAAATGATTTTTTTAGAAAACAGCACGTTTTGAGTTTTAATCTGCTTTTTACCGGTAAAAACAAAAACGACAATTTTTTTATTCGTTTTTATTAATATTGCTTCAATTTGAACGTTTTTAACGATCAAAAAATGCTTGAAAAATGTTTTATTTTGAAAACAGCCGTTTTGAGTTTAATCTGCGTTTTAACGCAAAAACAGCAAAAAAAAACGACGTTTTTATTTTTGTTTTTTTAATATGGTCATTTGAAGATTTCAACGATCTAAAATGTTGAAAATGTTTATTTTAGAAAAAGCACTTTTTGAGTTTTTAATCTGCGTTTAAGGGCGTAAAAACAGCATAAAAACGACAAATTTTTATTATTCGTTTTTATTAATATTGTTTCTTTAAACCATTTCAACGATCTAAAATGTTTGAAAATGTTATTTTAGCAAAACAGCACGTTTTGAGCTTTAATCTGCTTTTTAACGCGAAAAACAGCATAAAACGAGAATTTTTTTTAAATTTTTTTATTAATATTGCTTCTATTTGAACGATTTCAACGATTAAAATGTTAAAAAATGTTTTTTAGCAAACAGCACGTTTGAGTTTAATCTGCGTTTTAACGCGTAAAACAGCAAAAAAAACGACGAAATTTTTATTACCCGTTTTTATTAATAGTTTATTTGAACGATTTCAACGATCTAAAATGCTTGAAAATGTTATTTTAGCAAAAAAAGCCGTTTTGAGTTTAATCTGCGTTTTAACGCGTCAAAAAAAACGACGAATTTTTTATTATTCGTTTTTATTAATATTGCTCTATTTGAACGATTTCAACGATCAAAAAATGCTTAAAAATGCTTTTTTAGAAAAAACAGAAAAGTTTTGATTTTTAACGCGTTTTAACGCGTAAAAAAAAGCATAAAACGACGAATTTTTATTATTCGTTTTTATTAATATTGCTTCTATTTGAACGATTTAACGATCAAAAATGCAAAAAGCTTATTTTAGAAAAAACAGCCCGTTTTGAGCTTTAATTTGCGTTTTAACGCGTAAAACAGCAAAAAAAACGACAAAATTTTTATTATTCGTTTTTTTTAAAATATTGCGTCTATTTGAACGATTTCAACGATCTTGCTTGAAAAGATTATTTTAGCAAAAACCACTTTTTGGGTTTTCTGCGTTTTAACGCGTAAAACAGCATAAAAAACGACAAATTTTTATTATTCTTTTTTTTAAATTTGCTCTATTTGAACGATTTCAACGATCAAAAAATGCTAAAAAATGCTTTTTTTACAAACAGCACGTTTTGAGTTAAAATCTGCTTTTTAACGCGAAAAACACAAAAAAACGACGAATTTTTTATTATTGTTTTTTTTTTTTTTTTTTTTTTTTTTTTTTTTTTTTTTTTTTTTTTTTTTTTTTTTTTTTTTTTTTTTTTTTTTTTTTTTTTTTTTTTTTTTTTTTTTTTTTTTTTTTTTTTTTTTTTTTTTTTTTTTTTTTTTTTTTTTTTTTTTTTTTTTTTTTTTTTTTTTTTTTTTTTTTTTTTTTTTTTTTTTTTTTTTTTTTTTTTTTTTTTTTTTTTTTTTTTTTTTTTTTTTTTTTTTTTTTTTTTTTTTTTTTTTTTTTTTTTTTTTTTTTTTTTTTTTTTTTTTTTTTTTTTTTTTTTTTTTTTTTTTTTTTTTTTTTTTTTTTTTTTTTTTTTTTTTTTTTTTTTTTTTTTTTTTTTTTTTTTTTTTTTTTTTTTTTTTTTTTTTTTTTTTTTTTTTTTTTTTTTTTTTTTTTTTTTTTTTTTTTTTTTTTTTTTTTTTTTTTTTTTTTTTTTTTTTTTTTTTTTTTTTTTTTTTTTTTTTTTTTTTTTTTTTTTTTTTTTTTTTTTTTTTTTTTTTTTTTTTTTTTTTTTTTTTTTTTTTTTTTTTTTTTTTTTTTTTTTTTTTTTTTTTTTTTTTTTTTTTTTTTTTTTTTTAAAAAAATTTAAAAAAATTTTAAAAAACTTTTTTTAGAAATTTTTTGGCTTTAAAATTTTAAAAGGAAAAAAAACCAAAAATTTTTTTTTTTTTTTTTAAAATTTAAAAGTTAAAAAATTTTTTTTAAAAACCCTTTTAAAATTTTTTTTGGGAAAAAAACGTTAAAAAAATTTTTTTAAAAAAAACGTTTTTTTTTCGTTTTTTAAAAGAAAAAGAAAAAACAAAAAATTTTTTTAAAATTTTTTTTTTTTAAAAAAAAACAAATTTTAATTTTTTTTAAAATTTACCAAAAACGAAATTTTAAATTTTTTTAAAATTTATTTTAAAAAAACATTTAAATTTTTCTTTTTTAAAAAGTTAAAAGAAAAACAAAATTTTTTTTTTTTTTAAAAAAAAAATTTTTTTTTTTTTTTTTAAAAAAGCTTAAAAGAATTTTAAAATTTTTTTTAAATTTTTTAAAAAAATTTTTAAAAAAATTTTTTTTTTTTTAAAAAAAAAAAATTTTTTTACTTTTTTTTAAAAAGCTTAAAAACTACACAAAAAAAATTTTTTTTTTAAAACCCTTTTTTTTTTTTAACCTTTAAAAGCTAAAAAAAAAAAAAATTTTTTTAATTTTTTTTAATTTGTTTTTAAAATTTAAAACATTTAAAAAATTTTTTTTAAAAACTTTTTTTTAAAACCCCTTTTAAATTTAAAACTTTTAAAAACCTTTTTTTAAAAAAAAAGGGTTTTTTTAAACTTTTTAAATTTTAAAATAAAAACTTTTTTTTAAAAAATTTTTTTTAAAATTGCTTTTTTAAAAAACAAAAAAAGGAAAATTTTTTTTTCCAAAAAAAAGGTTTTTAATTTTTTCCAAAAATTTTTTAAAAAAAATTTTTAAAAGTTTTTAAATTTTTTTTTTTGGGAAAAACAAAAAAAATTTTTAATTTTTTTAAAAAAAAATTTAAAACTTTAATTTTTTTTTTAAAATTTTAAAAAGAAAATTTCTTTTTTAATTTTAAAAGGTTTTAAAAAAAACTTTTTAATTTCTTTTTAAAAAAAGCTTTTTTAATTTTTTTTTAAAAGCAAAAAGAAAAAGGAAAAAAAATTTTTTTAAAACTTTTTTTAACCTTTAAAAAAAAAAAAGGAAAAAATTTTTTTAAAACGCTTTTTAAAAAATTTTTCCCAAAAAACAAGAAAAAATTTTTAAAAAATTTTATTTTAAAAAAGTTTTTTTAAGTTTAAGGGGTTTAAAACCCCCTTTAAAAATTTTTTAAAAAATTTTTTTTATTTTTAAAATTTTAAAAGCAAAAAAGAAAAACCAAAAAAATTTTTTTTTAATTTTTTTTAAATTTTAACGCAAAAAAAGCAAAAAAATTTTAAAAGGTTTTTTTTTTCTTTTAAAATTTAAAAAATTTTTTAAAAAATTTTTTTAAAAAGCTTTTTTTAACGTTTAAAACAAAAATTTTAAAACTTTTTTTAAAACTTTTTAAAATTTTTTGGGTTAAATTTAAAAAAAAGAAAAAAATTTTTTTTTTAATTTTTTGCAAAAACACAAAAGAAATGCTTTATTTTATCAAAACAGCACGTTTTGAGCTTTAATCTCGTTTAAACGCGTTAAGCATAAAAACGTCGAAATTTTTATTATTCGTTTTTATAATATTGCGTCTATTTGAACGATTTCAACGATCTAATATTGTTTGAAAATGCTTATTTTGCAAAACAGCACGTTTGAGTTTAATCTGCGTTTTTAACGCGTAAAACAGCATAAAAACGACGAAATTTTTATTATTCGTTTTATTAAATGCTTCTATTTGAACGATTTCAACGATTTAAAATGCTTGAAAATGATTATTTTGCAAAACAGCACGTTTGAGTTTAATCTGCGTTTTAACGCGTAAACAGCATAAAACGACGAATTTTTATTTTTCGTTTTTATTAAATTGCTTTATATTGAACGATTTCAACGATCTAAAATGCTTGAAAATGTTATTTTAGCAAAACAGCACGTTTTGAGCTTTTAATCTGCGTTTTAACGCGTAAAACAGCATAAAACGACGAATTTTTATTATTCGTTTTTTATAATATTGCTTCTATTTGAACGATTTCAACGATCTAAAAATGCTTGAAAATGCTTATTTTTAGCAAAACAACACGTTTTGAGCTTTAATCTGCGTTTTAACGCGTAAAACAGTAAAAACGACGAATTTTTATTATTCGTTTTTATTAATATTGTTCTATTTGAACGATTTCAACGATCTAAAATGCTTGAAAATGATTATTTTAGCAAAACAGCACGTTTTGAGTTTTAATCTGCGTTTTAACGCGTAAAACAGCATAAAACGACGAATTTTTTAATAATCGTTTTTAGTAATATTGCTTCTATTTGAACGATTTCAACGATCTAAAATGCTTGAAAATGATTATTTTAGCAAAACAGCAGTTTTGAGTTTTTAATCTGCGTTTTAACGCGTAAAACAGCATAAAAACGACGAAATTTTTATTATTCGTTTTTATTATATTGCTTCTATTTGAACGATTTCAACGATCTAAAATACTTGAAAATGCTTATTTTAGCAAAACAGCACGTTTTGAGTTTTAATCTGCTTTTTTACGCGTAAAACAGCATAAAAACGACGAAATTTTTATTATTCGTTTTTTATTAATATTGCGTCTATTTGAACGATTTCAACGATCTAAAATGCTTGAAAATGCTTATTTTAGCAAAACAGCACGTTTTGAGCTTTAATCTGCGTTTTAACGCGTAAGACAGCAAAAAAACGACGAAATTTTTATTATTCGTTTTTATTAATATTGCGTCTATTTGAACGATTTCAACGATCTGAAATGCTTGAAAATGCTTATTTTAGCAAAACAGCACGTTTTGAGTTTTTAATCTGCGTTTTAACACGTAAAACAGCATAAAAACGACGAAATTTTTATTATTCGTTTTTATTAATATTGCGTCTATTTGAACGATTTCAACGATCTAAAATGCTTGAAAATGCTTATTTTAGCAAAACAGCACGTTTTGAGTTTAATCTGCGTTTTAACGCGTAAAACAGCATAAAAACGACGAATTTTTATTATTCGTTTATTATTAATATTGCTTCTATTTGAACGATTTCAACGATCTAAAATGCTTGAAAATGCTTATTTTACAAAACAGCACGGTTTGAGTTTTAATCTGCGTTTTAACGCGTAAAACAGCATAAAACGACGAAATTTTTATTATTCGTTTTTAATTAATATTGCGTCTATTTGAACGATTTCAACATCTAAAATGCTTGAAAATGTTATTTTAGCAAAACAGCACGTTTTGAGCTTTAATCTGCGTTTTAACGCGTAAAACAGATAAAACGACGAATTTTTTTATTCGTTTTTATTAATATTGCTTCTATTTGAACGATTTCAACGATTAAAATGTTGAAAATGCTTATTTTAGCAAAACAGCACGTTTTGAGTTTAATCTGCGTTTTAACGCGTAAAACAGATAAAAACGAGAATTTTTTTATTCGTTTTTATTAATATTGCTTCTATTTGAACGATTTCAACGATCTAAAATGCTTGAAAATGCTTATTTTGCAAAACAGCACGTTTTGAGCTTTAATCTGCGTTTTAACGCGTAAAACAGCATAAACGACGAATTTTTATTATTCGTTTTATTAATATTGCTTCTATTTGAACGATTTCAACGATCTAAAATGCTTGAAAATGATTATTTTAGCAAAACAGCACGTTTTGAGCTTTAATCTGCGTTTTAACGCGTAAAACAGCATAAAACGACGAATTTTTATTATTCGTTTTTTATTAATATTGCTTCTATTTGAACGATTTCAACTATCTAAAATGCTTGAAAATGATTATTTTAGCAAAACAGCACGTTTTGAGCTTTAATCTGCGTTTTAACGCGTAAAACAGCATAAAACGACGAATTTTTATTATTCGTTTTTATTAATATTGCTTCTATTTGAACGATTTCAACGATCTAAAATGCTTGAAAATGCTTATTTTAGCAAAACAGCACGTTTTGAGTTTTAATCTGCGTTTTAACGCGTAAAACAGCATAAAACGACGAAATTTTTATTATTCGTTTTTATTAATATTGCGTCTATTTGAACGATTTCAACGATCTAAAATCTTGAAAATGATTATTTTAGCAAAACAGCACGTTTTGAGCTTTAATCTGCGTTTTAACGCGTAAAACAGCATAAAACGACGAATTTTTTATTATTCGTTTTTATTAATATTGCTTCTATTTGAACGATTTCAACGATCTAAAATGCTTAAAATGCTTATTTTAGCAAAACAGCCCGTTTTGAGCTTTTAATCTGCGTTTTAACGCGTAAAACAGCATAAAACGACGAAATTTTTATTATTCGTTTTTATTAATATTGCGTCTATTTGAACGATTTCAACGATCTAAAATCTTGAAAATGATTATTTTAGCAAAACAGCACGTTTTGAGCTTTTAATCTGTGTTTTAACGCGTAAAACAGCATAAAACGACGAATTTTTATTATTCGTTTTATTAATATTGCTTCTATTTGAACGATTTCAACGATCTAAAATGCTTGAAAAATGCTTATTTTAGCAAAACAGCAGTTTTGAGTTTTAATCTGCGATTTAACGCGTAAAACAGCATAAAACGACGAATTTTTATTATTCGTTTTTATTAATATTGCTTCTATTTGAACATTTCAACGATCTAAAATGCTTGAAAATGCTTATTTTAGCAAAACAGCCGTTTTGAGCTTTAATCTGCGTTTTAACGCGTAAAACAGCATAAAACGACGAAATTTTTATTATTCGTTTTTATTAATATTGCGTCTATTTGAACGATTTCAACGATCTAAAACGCTTGAAAATGATTATTTTAGCAAAACAGCACGTTTTGAGCTTTAATCTGCGTTTTAACGCGCAAAACAGCATAAAACGACGAATTTTTATTATTTGTTTTTATTAATATTGCTTCTATTTGAACGATTTCAACGACCTAAAAATGCTTGAAAATGCTTATTTTAGCAAAACAGCACGTTTTGAGCTTTAATCTGCGTTTTAACGCGTAAAACAGCATAAAACGACGGAATTTTTATTATTCGTTTTTATTAATATTGCTTCTATTTGAACGATTTCAACGATCTAAATGCTTTAAAATGCTTATTTTGAAAACAGCACGTTTTGAGCTTTAATCTGCGTTTAACGCGTAAAACAGCTAAAAACGACGAAATTTTTATTATTCGTTTTAATTAAATATGCTCTATGAAACAAATTTCAACGATCTTAAATGCTCTAAATTGATTATTTTAGCAAACAGCACGTTTTGAGCTTTAATCTGCTTTAACGCGTAAAACAGCATAAAACGACGTAATGTAATATTCGATTTTATTATATTGTTTTTATTTGAACGATTTCAACGATCTAAATGCTTGAAAATGCTTATTTTGCAAAACAGCACGTTTTGAGTCTTTAATCTGCGTTTTAACGCGTAAAACAGCATAAAACGACGAAATTTTTATTATTCGTTTTATTAATATTGCGTCTATTTGAACATTTCAACGATCTAAAATCTTAGAAAATGATTATTTTAGCAAAACAGCACGTTTTGAGCTTAATCTGCGTTTTAACGCGTAAAACAGCATAAAAACGACGAATTTATTATTCGTTTTTATTAATATTGCTTCTATTAAAAACGTTTCAAGATCTAAAATGCTTGAAAATGCTTTATTTTAGCAAAACACGTTTTAAAGCTTTAATCGCGTTTTAACGCGAAAAACAGCATAAAAACGACGACATTTTTTTTTATTCGTCTTTATTAATATTACGTCTATTTGAAACGATTTCAACGATCTAAAATATTGAAAATGCTTATTTTAGCAAAACAGCAGGGTTTTGGCTTTAATCTGCGTTTTAACGCGTAAAACAGCATAAAACGACGAATTTTATATTCGTTTTATTAATATTGCTTCCTTTTTGAACGATTTCACGATCTAAAATGCTTGAAATGATTATTTTAGCAAAACGGGAAGTTTTGAGTTTTAATCTGCGTTTTAACGGGGTAAACAGCATAAAAACGCTAATTTTATTATTCTTTTTTATTAAATTCGTCTATTTAACGATTTCAACGATCTAAAATGCTTAAAAAATGCTTATTTTAGCAAAACAGCACGTTATGAGTTTAATCTGCTTTTTTAACGCGTAAAACACATAAAACGACGAATTTTTATTTTCTTTTTATTAATTTTGTTCCATTTGAACGATTTAAACGATCTAAAATGCTTGAAAATGATTTTTTTTAGCAAAAAAGCACGTTTTGGCTTTAATTGCTTTTTAACGCGTAAAACACATAAAACGACAAATTTTTTTATTATTCTTTTTTTAATATTGCGCTTTTGAACGATTTCAACGATCAAAAATGCTTGAAAATGCTTTTTTTAGCAAAACAGCACGTTATGAAATCGCTTTTTAACGCGTAAAACACAAAAACGAGAATTTTTTTATTATTTTTTTTTTATTAATATTGCCCTTTAACGATTTCAAGGGATCTAAAATGCAAAATGATTTTAGAAAAAACAGACGTTTTGAGTTTAATCTGCGTTTTAACGCGAAAAACAATAAAACGACGAAATTTTATTATTCGTTTTATTAAATTGCGTCTTTGGGGCGTTTAACGACCCAAAATGCTTGAAAATGATTATTTTACAAAACAGCACTTTTTGAGCTTTAATCGCGTTTTTAACGCATAAAATACATAAAACGAGAATTTTTTATTCGTTTTTTTTAAATTTTGCGTCTTTTTTAAACGATTTCAACGATCTAAAATGCGAAAATGCTTATTTTAGCAAAACAGCACTTTTTGGTTTAATCTGCGTTTTAAGCGAAAAAAAAGTTTTAAAAAACGACGAAATTTTTATTTTTCTTTTTTAATTTGCTTCATTTGAACGATTTCAAGATCTTGCTTAAAAATGCTTATTTTAAAAAAACAGACATTTTGATTTTTACTCTGCGTTTTAACGCGAAACACATAAAACGACGCAATTTTTATTATTCGTTTTTATTAATATTGCGTCTATTTGAACGATTTCAACGATCTAAAATGCTTGAAAATGCTTTATTTTAGCAAAACAGCACGTTTTGAGCTTTAATCTGCGTTTAACGCGTAAAACAGCATAAAACGACGAAATTTTTATTATTCGTTTTTATTAATATTGCATCTATTTCAACGATTTCAACGGTCTAAAATGCTTGAAATGCTTATTTTAGCAAAACAGCAGTTTTGAGCTTTAATCTGCGTTTTAACGCGTAAAACACCATAAAAACGACGAAATTTTTATTATTCGTTTTTATTAATATTGCGTCTATTTGAACGATTTCAACGATCTAAAATGCTTGAAAATAATTATTTTAGCAAAACAGCACGTTTTGAGCTTTAATCTGCGTTTTAACGCGTAAAACAGCATAAAAACGACGAATTTTTTATTATTCGTTTTTATTAATATTGCGTCTATTTGAACGATTTCAACGATCTAAAATGCTTGAAAATGCTTATTTTAGCAAAACAGCACGTTTTGAGCTTTAATCTGCGTTTTAACGCGTAAAGCAGCATAAAACGACGAATTTTTATTATTCGTTATTTATTAATATTGTTCTATTTGAACGATTTCAACGATCTAAAATGCTTGAAAATGCTTATTTTAGCAAAACAGCACGTTTTGAGCTTTTAATCTGCGTTTTAACGCGTAAAACAGCATAAAACGACGAAATTTTTATTATTCGTTTTTATTAATATTGTGTCTATTTGAACGATTTCAACGATCTAAAATGCTTGAAAATGCTTATTTTAGCAAAACAGCACGTTTTAAAGCTTTAATCTGCGTTTTAACGCGTAAAACAGCATAAAACGACGAATTTTTATTATTCGTTTTTATTAATATTGCTTCTATTTGAACGATTTCAACGATCTAAAAATGCTTGCAAATGCTTATTTTAGCAAAACAGCACGTTTTGAGCTTTAATCTGCGTTTTAACGCGTAAAACAGCATAAAAACGACGAAATTTTATTATTCGTTTTTATTAATATTGCGTCTATTTGAACGGATTTCAACGATCTAAAATGCTTGAAAATGCTTATTTTAGCAAAACAGCACGTTTTAAGCTTTAATCTGCGTTTTAACGCGTAAAACAGCATAAAACGACGAAATTTTATTATTCGTTTTTATTAATATTGCTTCTATTTGAACGATTTCAACGATCTAAAATGCTTGAAAATGCTTATTTTAGCAAAACAGCACGTTTTGAACTTTAATCTGCGTTTTAACGCGTAAAACAGCATAAAACGACGAATTTTTATTATTCGTTTTTATTAATATTGCTTCTATTTGAACGATTTCAACGATTTAAAATGCTTGAAAATGCTTATTTTAGCAAAACAGCACGTTTTGAGCTTTAATCTGCGTTTTAACGCGTAAAACAGCATAAAAACGACGCAATTTTTTATTATTCGTTTTTATTAATATTGCGTCTATTTGAACGATTTCAACGATCTAAAATGCTAGAAAATACTTATTTTAGCAAAACAGCACGTTTTGAGCTTTAATCTGCGTTTTAACGCGTAAAACAGCATAAAAACGACGAATTTTTTATTATTCGTTTTTATTATTATTGCGTCTATTTGAACGATTTCAACGATCTAAAAGCTTGAAAATGCTTATTTTAGCAAAACAGCACGTTTTGAGTTTTAATCTGCGTTTTAACGCGTAAAACAGCAAAAAAACGACAAAATTTTTTATTTTTCTTTTTTTATTAATATTGGGTCTATTTGAACGATTTCAAGGGATCTAAAATGCTTAAAAAATTTTTAATTTTAGAAAAAACAGCATCGTTTTGTTTTTTTATTCTGCGTTTTAACGCGTAAACAGCATAAAAAAGAATTTTTATTATTTTTTTTATTAATATTGTTTCTATTTGAACGTTTTCCCCAACGATTTTAAAATGCTTAAAAAATGTTTTTATTTTAGAAAAAACAGCACTTTTTGAGTTTTAATCTGCGTTTTAACGCGAAAACAGCAAAAAAAACGACAAAATTTTTTATTTTTCCCGTTTTTATTAATATTGCGTCTATTTGAACGATTTCAACGATTTTAAAAATGCTTGAAAATGTTTTATTTTAAAAAAAAACAGCACGTTTTGCTTTAATCTGCTTTTTAACGCGTAAAGCAGCAAAAAAACGACAAAATTTTTTATTTTTCGTTTTTATTATTATTGCGTCTTTTTTGGAACGTTTTCCCCAACGACCCAAAAGCTTGAAAATGTTTTTATTTTAGCAAAACAGCACGTTTTAAGCTTTTAATCTGCGTTTTAACGCGAAAACAGAAAAAACGACAAATTTTTTATTATTCTTTTTTATTAATTTTGGGTCTATTTAAAACGATTTCAACGATTTAAAATGCTTGAAAATGCTTTTTTTTTAAAAGAAAAAACAGCACTTTTTGAGCTTTAATCTGCTTTTTTTAACGCGTAAAACAGCAAAAAAAACGACAAAATTTTTTTTAATTCTTTTTTTATTAATATTAAATCTATTTCAACGTTTTTTAAACGGTCTAAAAATGCTTGAAAATGTTTTTTTTTGGCAAAACAGCACTTTTTTGATTTTTAACCGCGTTTAACGCGTAAAAAAAGAAAAAAAAACGACGAAATTTTTATTATTCTTTTTTATTAATATTGGGGTCTATTTAAAACGTTTTCCCAACGATCTAAAATGTTTGAAAATAATTATTTTAGAAAAAACAGCACGTTTTGAGCTTTAATCTGCGTTTTTAACGCGTAAAAAAAGCATAAAAAGGGACAAATTTTTTATTATTCGTTTTTTATTAGTATTGCTTTTTTTGAACGATTTCA